>NW_022706987.1:344861-364140 GCF_011630105.1 Anneissia japonica
TATATACATATATATATATATATATATATATATATGCCAATAGCACCTGATGCTAACCACCATGTGTATGCCAATAGCAAAGGTTGACTACATTCATACCAACAGCAGACAAAGGTTGACCCCCACCCAAATGTGTACATCAATAGACACAGGTTTCCTCCATGTGTACACCAACAGATTAAGAGATACAGGTTGACCTCCAAGGATATGCCAATAGCACAGGCTACTAATCACCATATGTGTACACTAATAGTGTAAATTGACCCCATGTGTATACTGTATAAGCACCCCGTTTGAATAAGCGCCCCTCTCGAATAACCGCCCCTCCTAACATAAAAATTTCCTTAAGCGCCCCGTTTGAATAAGCACCTCCTTCTAATTTGGATACATAAGCGCCCCTTTTAATAATATCATAAGATTTTCTTTTTAGCAAGTCAATAATCCAATCAATAATGGGACTGTGGTTGTTGGCATGATTTGAGCTGCGCAGAGTGGAAACACATTCTCCTTAGGTCAATATCAAAATGAGGATATTTCTCTTGAACAGATGAGAGCTCCGATCCCTATGTATATTTCCAACTATTTCCAACTACTCTTTTTACATATTTGTCTATGCATAGCCGTACTCCTCTTTTTCTTTTTCCGACCTTTAGCATGTCTGCGTTTTCAAGAAAAAATACAATGATCCTGCCATCCTGCTAATCTCAATCGGCCGATGGCCAGCAAGCTAACCACTACCCACCACCACTAATTGCATCTGCTATTTTGCTGTTACGTAAATATTCACGCATTCTTGTCATGAGCCATGTTCTCTGGACGATTATCTTTTCTGCCTAACCACCAATTCGTAATGTCCTTATATAATCTTTATTTCATTCAAAAAGTGCCTCTTGAATTTAATAATTTCCCATAAGAACCCTTTAATTTTCATCTATTTCCATAAGCGCCTCCACAATTTCCACTCTGTTTTCATAAGCACCCCCTTTAAATAAGCGCCCCGTTTGAATAAGCGCCCCTCAGAAAGTGCAACAAATATTTTAAGCACCCAGGCGCTTATTCGCGCGAGTACAGTAAATAGCAACTAGAGGTTGACCCATATGCCAATATGTACTGTAGCACACACTAAAACAGAGGTTGACCCTATTGATGCACTGGCCAACAGCAGACGATTACCCCATGCACATGCCAATAGCAAAGATTATGCCCATGTGCATGCCAAAAGCAGAGGCTTACCCCTATCTACATGCCAGAGATTGATATGAGGAAGACACCATATGCATGGTACATACTGTAGACAGCTGTCCTACAAGTGTCAGGATCAAAATGCATTATTTCATGCCATTACCATTCTATTCCAATACCTTTATATGATTTACGAATCTCAGTTCTTCGGTTCTCATTGTTGTAAAAACTTTTAACATAAGAAGAAAACCGAGACCATATACCCCCTAGGCAACGAGAAGCAACAGCATAAGAAGAAAACTGAGAACATTATACCCTCTATGCAACAAAAAACAATCATTTAAACAACAATGATTTGACAAATTAATTATAAAGAAACCCATAATTAAATCGACAAATAAATGGTTAATGTATTAGCGATACCTTATTTTCAATTGTCTTGTATCTTACATATTGTTGTTATTAAGGTATTAATTCACATTGATTATGTTGATGGTGCACTGGGGCAGATGCAGAGGAGGTGCAGAGGATGTGGTCGCACCCCCTTGAATTGTATCAAGAAGAATAATTGTTGTATTGTATTATTGTAAGGTATGGGAGTACAATTTCCGGGCACCTAGAGGCAGCGTGGATCCAGACCTCTTCGCAACGTTCGACAATATAAAGTGATAGCAGTGCCTGGTAGTCTGGAAAATTCCAACTCTTTGTATCAGAAATGCCACCTACTGTACTTAAACCAAAGACAAAAATACATAGACAAAATAAACTTTTTGCATTGTCTAATTATTAATCGAAGAGGGACTGTAATTAAATCTGCTGCGCGATAATGTACATTACACTGTTGAGTTGTTTTATTATTATATGATTTATGGTATAATGTATGGTTAATACAAAAAATGGTTAATACAAAATCAATCACAGGGATGATAGGCTATACATGTGCGTTGATTCTTATTGAAAGGCATATATAATTATATTATATTTTGTTATTCTAAAATTACACCAAAGCGAAAACATATTATTTTTTATTATTACTTTTTGATTAATGAATTATTATTTCATTATTTTAAAGAATGCTATTCACAAAAAAAAAACAAGTCTTTAAGGGAGTTGGTAGCCTAATTGTTTATTTATTTCAACAATGTTTTACGAGGGTGGTCCATCCAGCCGGAGCTGATCATTAGGGACCCTCAATACATAACACAAGTAACAAAGGAAATATAAATAGAAAAACAAAGAAATTATAATGGGGAAAAAACAAAAAAAACAAAAAAAAAACCTAGACCTAGAGCTTAAAACTTAAGAACACACTTAGATACAGTACATCTAAAATGAAAGTCAAAAATAATCACCGAGCACAGAGAGACTGAAAGTGAACACAAAATCTGAAGAAGAGCAACAACGTGAATGGATGTAAACTTCAAATCATACAGCATTGGAAGTGGAAAAATAATAAAAAACAAAAATACTGAGAAATTGAGAAGATATCTAATAAGCGTATAATACTGTATTAATTGGCAGGTAAAATGTAAAGTTTCCAGGCCCGTATATCCAGTAGGGGGTTGTTACGAAGAGTGTGTATAACGCACCCAACCAAATTTGATGAGGTCCACATTTCCAAGACAGTCGAGAATGTACTAAATATTAATTTGTGATTTTCTGTGATATAAAAATAAAATCTTAAATTTTTTCATTTTAACCAGTAGGCCTAATCTACTCAGTCTGTCGTGATTTGGAAAAAACGCAATTTTGAAATTTTGGCTTAGGGGCACCCTGTGGATGTAATCTATCATGGAACGTGATCATATATATTTTTTTCGAAATATGAAATTATTATGAGAGTTATGCATTATATCTGACCGTCTAAACCACTAAGCATTGAAATGTTGGCAATCAACCAATCACAAAAGACATTTACATATATGCATATTTAATTACTTTCCCAGCTGGTGGCGGTACAATAAAAATGCATTATTATTTTTCCTGAAGTTACAACTTAAAAGTTGTGGTCATAAGATTAATTTTAGAACTGCATTATTAACAAGATTATTATTTTTTTATTTTTTTTAAATTGGATTTAACAGGTGTATAATGATTTTGATAAACAATGTATGCATTAACTATTTTTTTTTTTTATTGGGCCTTAGAAGCACTAACTTAAGTCAGACTCTAGGCTGGGTCTAGCAAATCGCTCATTGAAAACCATGGTCTTTGGTATCTAGAGGGATTAATAGATTATTAGGAATAATTGGAGGGAACAGCTAATGGTAAAAGATAGGAATTCAAACAGGACCACAGAAAAGTGGTCCTTAATTGGAGGTGGTCTTACATAGGAAGGGTCTTTAATTGGAGGGAGACCTGTACTTATCTAGTTTGAATCGAATGTATTTGTCCCAGGAATTGAAAATCTTGTTCAAATTATACTAAAATGATGTAATTAACAAAAACTCTTGAAAATTGTCTTTTACTTTCAATTTTAATTTTATTCCTTTTCATTATATTTCGGAGTAATATAAAAACATAGGCCTAGCCTAGGTTTTTATATTTCTGGTAGCTGGTTTTGATAATGCTGACAATAATCATGATTAATTAATATTATTGTAAACCAAATTCACAGGAAAATAACTCAAGCATGTGTTCCTTTAAATGGTATTTAATATGAGACATTTTTGTGTTAATTGAGGATTTACACCAAATGGTCGTGTTATCAATTCCCCACAGAAAAATGGAGTAACCCAAGAAAAAAATCGTAGCCTACTATGCGATGCAACTGCCTTTAATCTCGTCACGTGACCCACTCGTGATACTGCTATATTTTGCAAGGCTTCTTTATTCACATCTAGATAATATTAGGAATTTCCCTTGCGTCATAGAATCAGAAGAGGGCAACATTACTAAAAAAAATAAGCTGGAAATTTGCCTAGTAGTAAAGCATGCTCCTGCATCCCGGACAGTAAATTGGTTCGTATTCGTTAAGGGCTGTGACCTCAAAAGGTTAAATCACTGTTCTCTGAAAGCTAGACTACAATCAGTATGATGACAAGCCAACAAGAGGCAATACAATCTTCAGAAGTGCTATGGAAACACAATGCTGTTTCAATGTTAAACCACTTGGTGCCTCAGACCATAACACTGTTGCCTGGCGAATGAACACAATAACAACATACTGTAGCAAGCTGTTAACTAAGATATAATTATGCTCATCTGAAAATATAATTTAAATTTGAATATCAGCTCTAAGTTCAAATCACATATGAGTCAGTACAATTACAATATTTTTGACTTAACTTTGACCTGATATCCAGAATACATTAAAATCTGTCTATTTTTGAAAAAAATCAGTTCACACCGAAGGGGTTAAGAACGAAGTTTGAACTTTCTACGAAAGGATGATGTGTATTTGTGTACTGGTATAAATTTCATAATTAATATTAAGTGGGCCATTTTCAGTCTATGTAGAAATTTTCAACTTTTTATCTTCATTATTCCAGGAGATATAGCTTTGTAAAAACTGTACAAAGTTAAAGGAGCCATTACCGAGAAAGGGGGCATTGTACCTAAATTTCAAAAGGTCATAACTTAAAAACCAACTTGGAAATTGGAGCTGAAATTTTGGATTCTTTCATAATTGACATAGTATTTTTAGAATTTTTTTAAAGGAAAATCCAAGGGAAGTCACATTGTAACTTTAAATTTCTGGCTGATTTGAGCCAGAATGACTCAAAAACACATGTGAGAATTCATAATATTCAAATTATGTTAAGTACAGTACAGTGGAAAATGCAGCAGAGTATTCCGTATGTAGTACATGACTGGAACGTACTACTTCAGTGAGTGCGGCTGATACAAATGCGTATATTGTCACTAAATATAAAGGAATCAAATATTTAATAAAGTGACCATGTTAGTCACTAAAATAAGTCAGTATGTGACGAATAAGGAATGTCTACATCTATCACAACATTTTAGCATGTATTGTTTAATCCATTTTTACCATTTCTATATCAGTAGGCCTATATTACTTTTTTAATAATAAACAAAATTATTATTGGTTCATGTTTTTCTTTATTTAAAATGTAATCTGACTTTCATTTGCAAAGGTCTTTCAAAAAATATAGTTAAAGACGTAGCAGTATCCAATATTATGCTTTAGAATATTCTGTTATATGGCAATACTTACAGTATTTGGCTGCTGGGTTTCGAAGAATGATTATTTAATGATACTCCTGGGCAGATGCAAAGGGGGTCAGGCCCGTACCATGGGGGGGTTTAAAGGGGTTACAACGAACCGCCCAAAAACTGGAGAAGGTCCACATTTAAAAACGAAAAATTGATATTCGTAGACATATTTACAATGTTCTCCAGAGTATTGGAGGTCATACATGCCAAAGGGTCCACTTTTCACTGAAACGAACCTCCCACAAATTAAGTCACGCTACGGGCCTGGAGGTGATGGTCATTGATGTCCGGAACCCCTCCCCCCATCATCCTTAACATATTTCAGTGCTTTTTAGCTTTAAAAAAGTGTATGGATGTTAGGTAAATAGTCCGCAGGTTTATTTATTATTTAGGGGTGGTGGCCAGGGGTGTCATTTATGAGAATAATTTTCAGGCTAATAATAATACTATTGTTGGCTTTTAAGTTTCAAGTTTTAAGTTTTTAAGGTGGGATGGTTAAAGGCAAAAGATCGTTCCTCAAGTCATTAAAAGCTATGTTATTTACACTGGAGTTCCCCTCTTTCTGCACCCCCTCCTGTAAATATCTGGACCCGCCCCATACCTCACAGCCTCACGAAAGGCCGCCAAAGGCGGCCATTTCGCGAGCATACTTAATTCTATCAAGGTGTATTTGGTTTATTGTTCCTAAAGCTTTGTCCAGATTTTCAAATTTACTTGTGTCCATAATTATATAGTCATGATGTGCTTATGTATGGTAATGTTTGTTATATTAGGTATGTCACTGTTCACATTTTATTAAAAGCATTAAATCAATGGATTATGAAATGTTATGTTCAGTTAAAAAAATGAAATCTAAAAACCGAACAAACCAAACAAACAAGGCAATGCTTGGATTTATTATCTTTAAACTTGGCCAAGTATATACGAAGACACTATAGCTACTGAATCTCCCATTGCTGGCTGGGTAAGAATATTATTCATATTATTTTTACAAGTACATTTTAACTGTAAAAGTCCTTGGTTTTTATTAATTAAACTAGAAATTAAATAAAATAAAAACAATCCATGAAATTCGTTTGGCCTACCAGTACATTTAATGAACTTACCAGTGTTGTATCTGGCGCACTTCTGCCGAATGAGGACAAGATTAGATGCAATCCGAGCACGATGGACAGGACTTTTCACACCAAGATCCAACAGATCCTTCTCAGTCAGGTGTAACAAACTCTGAATTACAAACATATTATACCAATATTAGCTATTTTAATTCATTATTGAACATATAATTGAAGACACTCTAATATCTACATATCCAAACCAGTCACTCATCACAAATGTCTATATATCATACTATGTTGTTATTTTCCTCATTTTCAATGTTAAAATAACAATTTTTAACTATTTGGTGATGGTTTCTGCATAAAAATCCTTTAAAAAACATACAAGGCAAATAACCTTAAAAATAACCAACAAAAAAATGCTACCGGTAAGTTAGTATTCCCAGTGTTTACATAGTTCAATAATATGCTGAATGACATTGCAGTGCAGTGCAGTGCACCTGCAATATACAGATTTCTCTCACTTAAAAAGCTATGTGAATATTAAATGGGCCAACAATTTTGGTTGACACCCTGGCAGTACCAATCTTTTGATAAGCCACTGTTTACATTATATTGTAATCATAACAGAAAGTCAATTGTAGCATAATACGTAGATGGTTATCAGGTGTGTAAAGTCTGAGAGCATTGTTGTCTGTAGATGATATGAACACCACCAGAGTGATTGAATATACAGTAGTTAGTCTTTCATTTTTATAACACATTTTAAAAGCATATTTTGGCTGAAATCATCTAAAATAAGAAATTAGATAACAAAATAATCCAAAATTAGGCCAAGTTGAAATTTTAAACGAGGCTTTTATATTTTATTTTTAATATCAGGGCATGTATTATATTTATGACTATGAATTTTTTGTTTATACTGCCTGTAATAGGCCTACAATACTGTGACAATATAATAAGTTCCATCTTCTTGGTGAGATAGTCCTCCTTTTTTAACTTGTGTCCTGCCAAATCCCTAAATTGTCCTGCTTTTTGACAAATGTTTGGATGATTAAAAAAAATACTACTGTAAGTTTAAACAAAAAAAGATAAAATTTATCTCACAATTTACGTATATTCAATCAATAAATGTTGTTTTTATCAAAAGTAAGTTTGATTTAGCTTTAGTTTAATGTAACATTCGATAGATTTGAAGAATATAAAGAATTTGCTAAAGGGTAGACCAGGCCCATTGTTAGGCTAGGCCAAGCTGATTAGGCCAAGCCGTTCAAGCCATCTCGGTAAAAAGTGGCAGTCCTAAATATTTGTAGGCCGTCCAAAAGACAGCCGGACGGCTCGCTGGCTAAGCCTATGGATACAACGTTATCCAAGTGCAGTATGTACTGTACTACTGAAGACAACTGAATCATCTAGAGAGCAAGACACAAGTCAATTAAAATGGGATTGGTTTTGTGAATACCGTACTTCTATGACAACTTGGCCTAACAGACAACCCTGACTGAAACCATTCAGACAAAAATTCAACTCGGCCACACCCATTTTTTATGGTGTGTATATATATATATATACTGTCTCTTATACACATCTAGATGTGTATAAGAGACAGCCTTTATTCGGCTCTTAGGGGGAAACTCTTTTGTCTATGATTTCGCCTGAACGTTGTGCATAAGTGATCGTTGATTGGTTAAGTTGTCACTAAAACTACAAAGTAGTTCTCTCAAGCTAATAACTACCAATTACTTTTTCTTTATTATATTATGTAGATAGAGAACTTACATCAACGGTTGTATTAGGCTTGAAGAGGCTGACATATTCCTCAAGTTCCAACGTTCTCAACCAGACATCAACTGCAACACCCTGGGTCATCATATCATCTGTGTACAAAAGAATTTTCATGTTAAAGACGTTAATTAAACAACCAATAGAAAACAAAGACTTAAAACTACGAAACATACTCTTTTTTTCCTGTGCAATAAAAACAATGTCGACTGCAGTCCTGGACCCTGGGGTAGCGTAGCTATTGGTGCCCCAAAAGCAGGAATCTTGGGGTGAGGGGAGGCACTTAGCGGGGTACACGGACAAAGTCTCTGGTGGGAGGGAAAAGGCTCATAGGTCAGCCATTTCATGTAGTTGATGCTATGCCCAATTCAAACGATTAGACATAAAGACCAATCACTCCAAGGAGTCCATACCTCCACCCTTTGCCTGGAAACAGAGCAATACCCACGCCATGAATGGGTGATTCCATTATTTTCTTTTATAATCAAAGGAAGTTCAAGGGGAAAAAATGAATTTCCATGACCTAATGGACATCGATCAGTGGAGGACAAGGGCCCACATTTCAAACTGGGAGGCCCCACAGTTCTCCACACTATTCACCATCTTCTATAGTGAAAACCTCACTTTTCATAGTGAGTGTAAAGAACAACTTACAACAATTACGAATGCCTATCATGAATTTGTCTGTTCACTTTTCTCTAAATCATATTTTATTGTCATTGTTGAGAACATAGAAATTTGTTTTGCGCTGTTGGTAGAACACAGGCCAAAAAGTAGAACAAACGCAAACAAAGAAACAGAGCGCAAAAAGTAAACAATTTATTCTGTATCATTTTAGTCAGATGCATTTTAAATTATTTAAGCCTATGCAAAAAACATTATTTTCTGTGCCCTTTTCACAATTGTCTGCACGTTACAATGGCACTTCGTATCATTGGATATATAAATACCAAGGAATTTCAATTTCTCAACAAAGTCGACTGGGACATCATTAATAAATATAGGGTATTTTGGATTTATAGCTTTCCGGAAGTCTACAACCATTTCCTTAGTTTTAGATACATTCAAGTCGACAATGTCTTGAACTTGCTTTCGATAATATGACTCATCATTATCTTGGATAAGTCCTACAATGGTGGTGTCATCAGCGAACTTTGCTATGTGGCAGTTATGGAACGTTGTTATACACAATCATATGTAAACAAAGTGAAAAGGGTGAAAGGACGCACCCCTGGAGTACACCAGTATTAACTATTCGTTTATCAGAGGTGAGGGTACCCACTCTGGTAAACTGAGGTCGATCTGTATAGGAAATTACGAACCCAGTTACAAATAGATACATCAAAACCTATTTCAGTCATCTTTGCATACAACTTGTGCGGTATAATCGTGTTAAATCAGAGCTAAAATCAATATAAAATTCTTGCACATCTTTTATCACAATCCAGATGCTAAGACCTTATGCAGAGTAATTGATACGGCATCATCAGTAGAAGGATTTGATCTAGATATGCAAACTGATATGGGTCCAGATTTACCGGACACTCAAAACACTTCATTATGACAGAGGTTAAAGCAATGGGTGGGTAATCGTTACTATTGGGGAATGTTTTGGTATTGGAATTATTACTGAATCTTTAAAACAATGCGGAATAAAAGATGGGAACAATTGAATATATATCTGAAGATGTGCGAGATCTCACGGCAACAGTGTTTAACTAGAGATGGACTAATACCATCTGGACCTGCAGATTTTGTTGACTTGCATCTTCGGAATTCCCAACACATTTCCTCTTCAGGAATAAGTAAAGAACAATCCTTATCATAACGATTGTCATCGGCGGAAGAATCACTATTTTCAACATCATTAGGGAGAGGAGTGTCAAAACGACTGAAAAAATCATTTAATTGCTGGGGTAGATTATCTTTTGAATGATTAACATTAGACTTCCGTTTATAGTTAGTTATTTTATTTAACCCCTTTCTAATTCCTTAGTATCACCTGAACATATATCTTCCTCACATGTATTTTCATACTCAATTTTGGCTTTCTTTATCCCCTTCTTTAACTCGTATTTTGCTTTTTTGAACATTTTTTTATCTTTTGATCTAATAGCCATGTCTCTATTCCGTATCAAGGTCTTAACAGACTTATTAAACCAGGGTTTTTGATTATGATCTATGTGTATAAGATAAGTTTTTAACTACAAACTTATCTATACACAAACCTTGACAAACTTTTAAATAACAGGCAACAGATTCCGTACGTGTTAATGTCCGAGTCCTTAAAAATATCCCAGTCATTATATTATCTGTTGTCCATTTGCTGGTCACACGTGATTTAACAGCCTCTCGCTTGAACTGACATCTATATCCCGGTATCATGTAGATAAGGGGCGACAAGGGATCGTAAGGGGCGACAACGATCGTAAGCGACTCCAGCATCGGGGTGCAGGTGGCTGATAGAATCTTAACATCCCTTATACCAATTCTGGTATATAAGTAGACATACTCCGCCCCCGCGGGATTTCCTCACTACATTTAGATCGCGATCCTGTCTGTATAGACTGAAGTCTGGGGTGTGACATACAGCTGGTCAGTTACATTTTGATCCAGCCAAGTTTCCGAAAATGCAAAAACACTTGATTTCTACTTTATGATTTATTCACTTTAATGTATTAAGTCCCATATTGCATTTAATATTATCTGCATGGAGAGCGATTCCTGTTTTTCCTAATTTCAAAATTATTACAGGTATAGTCAAACCTAAATGCATTTAAATTCTTAGTTAATTGAACTACTGTAATAGCCGTTACTACCTGTATATACAACCGATGACACAGATACTTGCTTTATAAAATTATTTTTATTGTTTTCCCCCGGGCATAGGCCTGCCTTCCCCCACTATCGGCTGTAGGGAATAAAATGATACAGTAATTAAAGGTGTTACAGGTATGTACGAACGAAAGACCATGTACTGTAATAGTAATGTTCTTCACTCCAACAACTAATGCTACTTTCGGTTTTCCTACAGTATACAGTAGGCCTACATATCACTTCCAAGGCATTGCATAGCAAAGAAGAAGGCCATTAAAGTCACTGACCTAGCAGTGTATTTAGGCAATGTTCACACACAATTGTTGCTAACCATTACAAACAGTCCAAAATCTTTAGGACCATACTTCCGGGGTTGATGAAGTATTTGGTGGTAAGGGGTGCGTGACAGTCCACACCACCTCAGCCCAGGGGTGGCACCATTGGGGCGAGCTGCCAACCCATCCCCGTTGGAGAAAAAAAAACACAATTGTCGGGGAGAAAAAATGTATATATATTTTCTGCATATTAGTAGACTCTAAAATCGATGAAATATAAATTTTAACATTATTCTGGAGATTCGACCACTGGAACACTTTCGAGAGTTTTTTCTATCGGCGGGGACATAGGCCGATGATTGGCTTATCCCTATCTGTTAAATTGACAGCAGCCGATCAGGATCAGAACGCTGCAGTGTGAACCAGGCCTTAAAATTGAGACAGTGTCTAAAGAAACAAAAAAATGATCATTTACAGTATATCTTAAGTTAAGCAAATCTTTTCCTGTTAAAACATCATTAAACTTTATCTACACTAGCTTAATTTCATCAGATTATTTATATTACTATATATACTTGCCTGGAGTAATACTCATGACTATCTAATTAATAAAGTTGTTATCATCCAGAAGAGAGCAATTAGGTCTCTCTCAGGCTTTGCACGTCATGCACACACATTTTATGGAACATGATATTCTTAGGTTTGAACTTTCATATAATTAAAATGAATGTATTTTTATGTTTCACAAAGGAAAGGGTGACGTCCCCACTGGGTTATCTGACCCTTTCTGTAAAAACAATGTGATTCATTACTAGGCAAAGAGACCATTATAATCTTCCTTTTAATAGACTTACTTTTAGGAAAAAATAATTTTTTAATATGGCCTTGACGTCTGGAAGAAACTACCAAATTACACCAATTTAAACTCTATCAGGTATTTAAATCTGACTGTAAAAAATATTTCTTGCAATTCACCTGATCATTTTTGCCCATGCTTCTGTATATTACTGTGAAATATTATTTAACTGAGGAGTCAAATATTTCAAAGTTTTAACACTTTTTTTGGTTCCATCACATGTTCTTATGGTATTTAGGCCTACATTTCTTTTAGAAGTTAGCAAAAATGGGTCAAAAATTATTTTATTTAAAAGTCAGATAATGATAAAACACTTCAACATGTGAAGAAAACTACTGTCATAAATCATCATTAAACATCATTCAATTTATGTGACAGAAAGGAAACAGACATAAATATATCTATTAATGTGAAAGAAATACAATTAGCAAAACACGAAAACTTCAAATGTCTTGTAATTTTATGGAAAACTATAATCCAATTTGGCTTTGGGCAAATGAATAGATGTTTTTCCCAAATTTCCTTAACAAACAAATAGGTAAATTCCTTGAATTGAAATTCTTGATAATTTTTATATAATAATTGCTAGAGGAAATGTCAAATCAAATGTATACGGTATTCCAGAAACAAAATTAGAAAATTTGAGGTTGATCCAATGAAAACTACAACATCAACCGGATTTCGCAGGTTGCCATAAAATCCAGCTGATTTTGCTCTACTCTACGTGCAATATCCTATACAAATATACCAATTTGTGCTAATATAGCAAGCAAACACCATGTTCTCTGACGATGGCCTATGTGGGAACTTGCGCTATAACAGGCGTCCAGAGTATTTACTGACTACAATATTTTTTATGAATATCCACACTTCCACCATTTAATTCATTTTTTTATTTTACAGGCCTCTAATAGAAACATACCTGTATTTTCACGTTCCTGTTAAATAAAAATAAATCCAAAAGAGTAGAATAAGGTGCTCAGACGCTTCAAAAACAACCGATATGGATCACTAATTTACTGGGTAAAAGTCAACAGTTAATAACCTCTCGCCGAATATGAAAAGAGTGGAAATGAAACACCATGTCTGATAACTACGTAAAGGACTTTGATCATTATGTCAAAAGCAAACAGTAGTACATGAATTGCATTGGTACTCAGACGGTTATTAACACAGGTACTACACCTAAACGCTTGATAAGCCCATCAACTCTCCGGAATGTTATCAATATACTACCTGATAAATGATCTAGAAAGAACAGAAAATAGGCTGCAGTTTTATTGAGCTCAGATACTGTAATGATCCATGATTGATGCAATGTTTAAACAGTAGGAAGTTTAAGCTAAAGTCAGCACATCTAATTTCCCTTTTAATTGATTAATAATCAGATTACTAGTAATACAAGAGTAATAGTATAACCCACTAGCAATTTATCCTTGTTTCAGTTGTGACAATGATAATTAATATTCATAAATACGGTAATAATTCTAATTGGACAAATTTATACAAACTACCATTGCACAAAATCCCCACTTATTAATTATCTTAATTACTGCACACAAGTCTAGGCCTATTAAATTGTACTTCATCAAATTTTTACGATTATGTTATACAGTAGTTTCATTTATGTGAACTACTGTACTGTACATGGGGTTTGGGGTTTTTTGAATACTGTACATTTTACTCCAAAAAAAAGCTTTTCTCTTTTTAAAAAAAAATCCTCTCTTAAACTAAATCTCTCTTTATTTAAATAAATACACTCACACACATGAATATAATTTTCTTTACCTACATTTTTAAAAATTTTGATGAATTTTGGGGGTCCTGGGCCGACTAAAATTATCCACCACTGGACATAATATACAGTGTGTCGATATCAGAGACACATTATGCTGTTATCTATCAACAAAGCCCTTTTGGGTAGTGGGCCATTCGGGCCCATATGGCTTGGAGGCCCTGTGGACCGCCTCATGAGAGAACATAGGCATACGCCATTGCTTTGGGTTTTCATATCAGGACATGTTCTTTTATCAAGATATTGCATAATATGTAATGAATAATATAAATCACAAGTTGGTACTGCAGCTGAGTTGGTAGAGTATCCGAACGGTAATTGGAAGGTCTTGGGTTCAAATCCTGACGGAGACATACGTTTTTCTCTAATATTTATTAACATCTTTACCAGTGGAGGTGTATTTAAATACAGTACCTACAGGTAAGGTATGATTTCTATAATTGTAATTAAATTGTAGGTCTATGATAGGAATTATGGTGGCACCCAGTGTAAATTCACTTTTCAAGGACTTTCCAAGGACATAGATTCGATAAAGGACATTTTATTCCATAAAAAACACTGCTGGCTAAATAAACATGATTGTAATGCGGTACCACCAAGCACGACAACAAGTCGTTCTCACGACGTACCGCACAAAGTCTAAGAAGCACTGACCTAGAAAACGTCGGTTGCATCATCTCTTGGCCTACTTGCTAGCTGTATCAAATTTAGGACGATAACAAATTATCTCTATACATTAGCTGGCTATCCCAGAACTGTAATAATTTTTAATACTCCACTCAACAAAATTCAAACACATTTACTGTTCATATTAATGTACATGCAGTACATTGCAAGATATTCTCAAAACATTTATAATTACAGTGGAATCTCTGAATAGAACCAGTTTATACATCATTAATACAAAGTCAATTCTAAAAATATAAAATTAGAAAATCTGTTTTCATGGATTTTCAAGTACGAACATCAACTGTCAAGAATATTCCAAGGGCTTTTCAAATTCAAGGACTTTCTATTGGACCGTACGAACCCTGTAAATTTACTGATTAAATGTAAAAATTAGCAAAATCACAAAGGCTCTGTCTTCTTAATAGCTTTGTAGTACTGTAGAAAACACTACTACTAATATTTTAAAAATCAACCAACCAGGCAGCGCGCAAACGTCCCTGACGATGGTAAAAACTGGAATAATTTGGTTTATAATCCTTTTTATAATCATAATTATTTTAAAAAGCATTAAAGAGTAGTAATATCATCAGGCTTAATATTTACTGTTTGAAGTTTGCATGGCAAAGTAATAATAAATTAATGTTTGCAGTACACGACGTAGATAGTCCTGAAAAAACTTTTGTTTGTTGAGAATATTTCAACGTTTCAGATATTATTCTCCTGAAAACGACTCAAAGCAACCCAATTGAAACGTCAAGACATTCTCAACAAACAACAGTTCTTTTCAGAACTATCTATGTGGTGTACTGCAAGTATTAAATTTATGCTTCATATTTATTTTTTAAAACAAAAACCCATTGTATTTGAACTCACTAAATAACTCCAAGGCTGCCAACTGCACATCAGGTTTTCTATTCACTGAAGAATATATAGAATTTTCATCAGTAATATCAATTGTTGAAAGCTCAACCGTGGGACTGCTGATTGATATAATTTGTTTCTGTTTGTTCTTAGTTCTTCCTCTGTGTTCAGACGCTCCACGACGAAGAGCGACATCATATTCCACTTTGGCGCTGCCATTTTTACTGCCCTCTTTCCTGAACGATTTTGACCTTCCAAGTTTGTTTGGTATCAAAGACCATCGCTTGCGTACTTTCTTGGATTCCTTGTCAACCTGTGTGTTCTTTTGATCATTAAAATCTCTCCGTTCCATGCTATCTAGAGAAACACGCAAATGTCATATACATTTATTCTTGGGCAGATTTCTTATGATCGATAAAGGAAAATAAAAAGTGAAACTTGACTTGAATGCTATCCAATTTGTTGCATTTTATATCAACACAAGGATCTGCAAATCCAACAGCAAGCATGAATAGAAAAAAGTTGCGAAGTGCAAGAACCATGAAACACAGAATCAACAATCTGTTACAATTTCTGCTTTATGCTGTGATTCACAATATAGAGCAAGCAACATTGGTCAAGGATAATGCCTCGTCTACCACACATCTTACCCAAAGCAAAATAAAAAACTCAGTGGGGAAGGAGAGAATACACAAACTATAGAAATATACAAAATACAAACAGCAAGCACTCCAAAAAAAAAAGTGGAAATCCTTATAAATATGCACTACAATCTCAAAGTGTGTCCTGAGTATTATCTTGTTCTAGAAATATTAAAAGCTAATCCATATTTTTTGTGAAGTTAAGTGAATAATTAGACTGTGAGATAATGCAATGAAATTTGTGTACACATGATGGAAGCTGAATCAAGAACGCCTGTGATTGGTCAATTGATAATACATGTATCCTGTACTCTGCCTTTGCTCGGAAATATTGTCTCAGCGAATACCAATGCTGTCATTCAACAAGATACAGTACGAAGAGTGAAATAAATTGCAGTGTGCTAGATTTATGCAATTATTAATATGATTTCAGTAAGTACTATTGTTCTTCAATTTAAAACAATAGGTTTTGTTCCTAATTAAATTACTAACAATTATTAACACTTTTTTAAGTATGTATTTTCAACTTACTAAAATATATACATTCAAAATATTGGCAAATAAAATAATATATTAACTTTTTAATAATATATAGATTATAAATACAAAAATATAGGCCTATAATTTTTGAAATACTTTTAAACAAAAGCAGAATTATTAAATTGATTTCAATTCAATTGGCATTTTCACAATTTCATTTAAAATCCTATTTATATTTCTGTCAGTAATACAGAATGTAAATAAGCCATTGTTTGAGAAGAGTTGTTTTGAACAGAAGTGCATTATTTAGGAATTAAAACATGACCTTGGAATTGCAAGGCAATCACCTGTAACAAACACTGCACCACAGATCATATACCGCACATTCACTAGTCAACAGCCTTACATAAAACAAAAGAATTTCAATATCAAACCTAATTATCCTTGATATTCAAAATTCCAAAAATGTTGTTATTCTGGATGGCAATTTAAAATTTTAACCTTGGAATTCCAATTACATTTCAATTTTAGAATTTTAATTCCAGTTATCACTCAACAAATCAGGGAATTGAAATTGTGAATTCTAATACAGTTATTGGCATTTCAGATGTCAGCTCAAACTATTTAGCATATCTGCTAAACAAAATGAAGGTCATTTCACTATCTCTACTGAGTGAATGTACAGAAACAGATCAGTGTAAAGCCTTTGTCTTAGAATGTTACGAAACGGGGCATCAGTGTACAACCATTTCATAGACCCTAGGGTAAGCAAAACCTTGTCGCACTACCTGTATACCATGCTGTATACATTGTGGTTTATCTGTGTCTGGATCTACCAAGGCAACCTCTAATTTCAGGAGACATCTCCAAGTAAGTATTCATATGCTGCAGGTACTAAATTAATAAGCAATTAGTAGAGCTGCGCAGTCACTAGCAGATAATTATTATACAAAGGTTAGTTTTAATACTTGAAAACAATTTCCTGAGGGACTGCAAGGCCCATATTGAGTTTGAGTTCCAAGCGGGAACAGCAAATATTCGGAGAAGCTTCAGTTCTACCCGTGAAGCGTTTCATCATACCCAGGCAACAGTTGGCTTTGGACGTAGTAGTTTCAACATGTGGAGACCATTTTAGATCTGGAACTAAAGTACTGTTAGTACAAGATTCTTGTGTTCAAAGACCCTCTCTAAAGCATGTGTTATTAATATGGTAATTATCAGAATTAAACTTTTATTATGAGAAAAATAGTAATAAATGTTTTGCACTTGGATCCATTATTTCATTTCATTTATTTCGCCAGATATAAATATAAATATACAAATATAAAATTTCAAAAATAGAATTGTTGCCATGTGGCAGGATTGCCCAAAAGTAGAAGATCTACTGTCGAGGGGCTCTCCTCATGACAACAAAAATACAATATCGCAATTCAATATACATAATTTAAAAAAAAAAAAAAAAAAAATATTATAAACATTAAAATGCAGTACGGTATAAGAACAAGGCAATCACCTGTAACAAACACTGCACCACAGATCCATACCGCACATTCACTAGTCAACAGCCTTACATAAAACAAAAGAATTTCAATATCAAACCTAATTATCCTTGATATTCAAAATTCCAAAAATGTTGTTATTCTGGATGGCAATTTAAAATTTTAACCTTGGAATTCCAATTACATTTCAATTTTAGAATTTTAATTCCAGTTATCACTCAACAAATCAGGGAATTGAAATTGTGAATTCTAATACAGTTATTGGCATTTCAGATGTCAGCTCAAACTATTTAGCATATCTGCTAAACAAAATGAAGGTCATTTCACTATCTCTACTGAGTGAATGTACAGAAACAGATCAGTGTAAAGCCTTTGTCTTAGAATGTTACGAAACGGGGCATCAGTGTACAACCATTTCATAGACCCTAGGGTAAGCAAAACCTTGTCGCACTACCTGTATACCATGCTGTATACATTGTGGTTTATCTGTGTCTGGATCTACCAAGGCAACCTCTAATTTCAGGAGACATCTCTAAGTAAGTATTCATATGCTGCAGGTACTAAATTAATAAGCAATTAGTAGAGCTGCGCATAGTACACCAGCGGATAATTATTATACAAAGGTTAGTTTTAATACTTGAAAACAATTTCCTGAGGGACTGCAAGGCCCATATTGAGTTTGAGTTCCAAGCGGGAACAGCAAATATTCGGAGAAGCTTCAGTTCTACCCGTGAAGCGTTTCATCATACCCAGGCAACAGTTGGCTTTGGACGTAGTAGTTTCAACATGTGGAGACCATTTTAGATCTGGAACTAAAGTACTGTTAGTACAAGATTCTTGTGTTCAAAGACCCTCTCTAAAAGCAATGTTATTAATATGGTAATTATCAGAATTAAACTTTTATTATGAGAAAAATAGTAATAAATGTTTTGCACTTGGATCCATTAAGTTTTGGTTTGTACCGTATTTTTAATGTGATTGACCTATGGTAACTTTTTTAGGCCTTTTTGTTAACTTTCTTTGTTATGGATGCACCACCTACATGGTTGATTTCATTTTCATTTCATTTCATTTCATTTCATTTCTTTAGGCACGAGGGCCAAGGATATGCCAATAAGTGAACTTAATCACTGTCCTACGTGGCATATCCATTTAACAACAGGGGACTTAATGGACCAGTACACC
>NW_022706987.1:364230-370865 GCF_011630105.1 Anneissia japonica
GTCCTTATCCGAGAAGACTTGTTCCACCACCGGAACCATTGGCGAGTGAGCCGTTCGAACCAACGCCGATATTAGAGCTGAAGGTCACGGTGCCCCTGACTTAACCGCTCGGCCAATCAACTCGCCATATATAAAAGATATAAAAGTGTAGCCGAATAAATTATTATCATTATTATTGAATAAATTATTATCATTATTATTGAATAAATTATTATCATTATTATTGAATAAATTATTATCATTATTATTGAATAAATTATTATCATTATTATTAGAATATATTAAATTTGATTTTGATTATTCATGTGCTTTGTTTTTTTTTCTGTATAGTTTGGAGATAATACAATTTAAAAAATTCTACCCTCTTGCATTTTCAGAGGAGGCACACACAGATCCTTCAAGAAGTTGATACCCAAGCATCAATATATAAACAAAGCATGACAGAGTTCATGCCAGAACCTGAACAATTGAAGTGGAGGAACCATGATATTCCCATCGGATTCAGCTCAACAACAAGCTGGTTAAAGCTTCATTGCCAACAACTTTCTTTCTCTATCCATTGTGGAAAGTACAGTTACAAGCTTCTGTGATATCTGGCATGTAGCACAGCCAAGCTTTAACATCCCAAGCATAGACTACCTCAGCAGAATCCTAATACCACAACAATATGCTACCATCCAGAGTAAACTCAAATCTCAGATACAATTGACTCAAAATATCGGTCTCTCCTTGGATTTTGTGGTCCAGCAATGAAATGAAAACCTTCATAGGAATAATGGGCCATTTCATTCTGGATTACAAACAGCATTCTGTTATGTTGGGATGTCGCCGTCTATAGGGCAAACACACTGCTGAGAAAATTCTTAAAATGTACAAAGAAACACTAGTTATGATATTGCAAACAAGGTTCCCAATGGTGTACAGTAAGAATGGCCCCCCGGTAAAAAGGGCCCAGGGAAAAATGGCCAAAGGAAAAATTCCCCGGTAAAAACCCCAGCAAAGTCTTTGCACACACATTACAACTCGTCAGAGATAGCCTATCAGGATCAGAAGCTGCACCAATGCAACAGATAATGGCCAAAGCATCCATTCTGGTTGGTTACTGCAATAGGAGAACTACACTGTAGTTACAAGCTTACAGGTTGGTGATGCTGCTGGAACAACCAGGTCAAGATAATCTGATCAGTTCTAGGAGAGATCCTACTCATTGAATACGAGTTTAAAACAATTGAGGAATTATATGTGAAATACTAAAACCATTTGAGGAAGTAATTGACAGGATTGAAGGAGAGCTAATTGTCACTTCTAGCCCTGTTATTGCCTGTGTCCATTGCCTTAAACAAGCTGAAGAAACCTGAGATGACATTAAGAAATTTTAAAAAATCAAGATTTAAAAAACATCATCTGTTTTAATGTCAAGTTTAACAAAATATAAATTTCAATGAAATATTTATCTATTGAATTTGTTGATTCAGATTCAATTTTATTTGTTCAATATGGACATAGTACATTTTTTTCAAGTAAAAAAAAAATATTATCCCATAGATAAAATATCCAGACAAAAGATACAATTTTATTAATTGCAATAATAGATCAGGATAGTACTGCATAGTTGCCAACTTATATGGACTGGCCGTGAGACTCACGGATAATTTATCATTTACCAGTTTTACTACGAATGAACAAAAACTCACGGAGTGATGGCGACGCTATCTCAAAATCGGGGGTGTGCTCTCCCACCCCCTTCACGTTCTTTTGTCTTTGTTTCTTGTGGCTTCAAAAGTGCAAATTGAGATGGTTTTCTGTGGAAGGCGCTATATAGATATATGACCATTGACCATTTTACTCACGGATCATGATTTTTAAACTAAGTAATAAACAATGATTTGCGAACTGCATACAGTAATATGCAATAAATAGATTATTCGCCATTCGTCCGTATTGTTTATAGTGTAGCAAAGAGTAACCCTAGGCAATGTGCCAGCCCAGTACGCTCGACGTTAGAATCGTAAACAAACGACGCCCTTACGCTCGCTACCGTCAGTGTGCTTTTATTACCCAGTAATGCACCGTCCATGGTTTGCTTGTTTGTTTATCTGTTTTCCACATGGAAGTATGCGCATGGTCTGTACATCGTGATTCATGAATAAAGTGAGTCCGTAAAAAATGTTTTAATTTTACACCAAGCAACTGTCTGGTACTCATCCTAAGTTTAAAGTACAGTACTATACTTTGGTCAAATTTAAATGAGTATAGCTTTTTGGTTTTATTAAGTTTACATACATACACTTGACTTAATTTAGTGTCCAAAATCAATCAAATCAGTAGTGAAAATGCTCAGATTGTGTAAGCGTCAAAGGCCCCAGCTCCCACTGTCCCCCAGCCAGTGGCTCGTTGCTACGTAATGCAAGTCCTCATGGATTTCTTTTGGGAAAAGTTGGCAACTGTGCTACTGTAATTTATAAAATATTAAAATGCTGAATAAAGATGCCAGTTATTGTAAAATTGCAAATTTCACTAGCAAATAAATTAGTACCCTTTGGAAGTTTGAGGTAAATATTTATGTTGAATGGCCATTTTCCATACTCCCTTGTTTCACAGAAAATTTTCTCAAGGGCATTGGCTACAAAACACATTGCTTTTATGGCCAGACACGGATCATATATAAACGTATTTAATTGAAACTGAGAACAAATTGGTGTAAAAGCAGTTCTTGGCGGTTTTTGGAAGCACACTGGAAACAACAATGTTTGGGTCATGTTGTATGTTATTATAATTGTCTTGTCCTTTCATTCAGTTTTGTTTTATATAGTAAGTTAACTTTCTTGTCTATCAACTCAAAGAAACAAATTTCATGTATTTTTAAATGAAAATGAATAGTGATTAGTATATTATCATCAACATTCATCATAATTTCTTACATGATGCACATAAGTTGCCCTATATACTGTAAAGAAGACAAAGTCTAAGATGAGTATTGAGTTCAATTAAAAGTAAAACTCCATGCCCCGTTCACTATTCAAAGCAGTAAAATTAACCGCCATGTCAAGCCACGAGTCCTACCAAGATCTAGGCCTTAGTTTTGTAGGCCTTGCCTTCATACATCCATACGACGAGTCGCACCAGGCCAGGAAGTTGCTGTTTTAAACTTGGTTAACCCCATGGAGGTATACCTCCTGGTTAAACACAAACAGTGAAGGAATGTCAACACGTCTTCCGTCTTTCTTAAACTTCAATTATCACAATCTCCCATCCATTATTTTATTAGCATACTATTACTATTTAATTGACTTAACTGTTCAATTTCAAACAAAAAGAGTCTGACACACATTCTAAAATTCACATAACATATAAAGTAAGATGCAATCGTCTTATCTTACCAATCATTCGTCCTCGCCATCCTTTCGTTGCCCGACTCGACTCTGCGTGTAGTAGTACACAGCGGCGCTATACGATCTTTACTATTTGCTACACTACATTATTCAATCAGGCATGAAACAAAACAATGAAATATAGTAAAATACCAGCCAGAAGAAAATAACAAAACAAAATGGAATATGCCTATATAACGTCATGTCACATTTTTATGTGGCACCAAGTGTAATTTTTTAATTTAACATAATTATTGATATATAATTCATTAACATAATTGAATAGATTACCTAGGCCTATAGGCCTATATAATGCATTTTACATATATAAATTCAGGGGCAGATCCTGAGATGTCCGAAAGGTGGAGGGGGTGGCTGAAAGTGGGGCCAATAAAAACCCTAGGGGTTCGGGGCATGTCCCTGCGAAAGTTTTGTTTTTTAGACGCCCGAAAATAAGGGAGACATTTAATTTAAACTCAGTATCGTATCGAACTCGAGTCGAGTATATCCGAGACGGCCCGAGTTTAGTTTCATGCAAATGTTTCGTTCACTACTGAAAAAAAAAATCTAATCTCCCCCGGTCTGAATTTTAGCCAATGCACATTATAAGTTGATGTTTTGTGTGTGTTTTTTGTTTATTGAGTATCGATAGTGTTAGTGGTGATGTTAGTAATATTTTAATGGAAAGTTGCTTAGAACAAGTACAGGATTGATGCCTGGATTTCAAAGGCCTTAAGAATAAAACAAAAAATCAATTCTAAACCATCTAATTTATTATTTTTTAATTTTATCGTTGATTGATTATCAGATTAACAAGATAAGATACGGTATCGAGCTGAATAAAACATGAAAATTAATGAGAAAGTAATACGACTAATATAAAAGCTTGAAAAACAATATTTTAGCCCGACTACCAAGAAACAAACAATGATGATTTCTCCTTTCCAAATTAATAAAAGCTCGTGTTGGCATTCAAAAAAAAAGCAAAGGTTGAACTTTTTGTTCTAGTGTGGATCATAAAGGACAGGAGGGACACGTCCCCATATTTTTAAGGGTGGGGTCCCCTCTCTTTTCATTTACAATGTAATTTTATAAGTTAAGAAGATGCCTGAAAAGTTGAAACGAGGTTGCATGGCCCAGGTTTTAACGAAAGAGCGCTGTACAGCCAGAGTACGGTAAATCTTATTTTATAGCAAGATACTCTGCCCATGCCACAAACATCTGAATTACCTATACACGGCACAAAATGTGCGTTCCTTTATAATTTGAGAAGTATGGCCTATGAGAAAAAGCCTGTAAAGATAAGATTGGTTTTCGGCACATGAATTAAATGTAAATACATAAAAAAAAACCAATTAAGCTTTATTACATCACAGCAAATAATTAGATAGATGATGATGAATTTTACTACGGTACATAAAAGTGTCGTGTCCGGCAATCTAGAGGTACTATTTCCCAAAATTTTACCGGCCTCAGCCCCAACTATTTTGAAGTATAGTAAAGTAAATACATTGAAGATAATGTTCTGAGCTTTATTTTCTAAGGTAAATCACACATAATAATTAGGTCTTTTGGTTGCCGAAAATTGCTGATAAAAGATCACGAGAATTTGCTGGCGCTATAATAGTGATGTGATGATGATGAATTTTACTATATAAAAGTGTCATTCCTGGCCATCTGAGGTACTATTTTCTCAAATTTCTCATCTCAGCCCTAACTGTGGTAAACACGGCTTTGAGGTACGGTGGTAAAGTAAATTAAATACATCAAAGATAGTGTTTTTTCGTTTTATTTTCTATGGTACATCACACATTAATTAGATCTCTATGGTGTGCCCAAACTCGCTCATAAAAGATCGTTGGCGCTTCATTTTTACTATAATGGTGATGTGTCAATGAATATATAAGCCTACAATGTATCATTTTCGGCCATCTAGAGCTATTTCCTAAAGTTTTCCAATTCAGCCCCAACCTTGGTGGGGCTGAGGTGGTTGTGGACTTACGGCTTTAAAGTAGGTCAAGTAAAATAATACGTCAAAGATAATGTTTAACTTTTATTTTCTATGCACATCACGCATATTAATTAGATCTCTATGATTGCCGAAAATCGCCGATAAAAGATGATGAGAATTGTTTGCATGTATCTGGACCCACGGCTTTGAAGCAGGTAAAGTAAATACATCAAAGAGTTTTATTTTCTAAGCTACTTCACACATTCATACATAATTAGATGTCTATATGGTTACGGAAAATTGCTGATAAAAGATCATGAGAAATTTGTTGGCGCTTCATTTTGAATAAAATATGTAATTAAAGATGATGTGATGATAATGAATTTTACATATATAAAAGTGATCCGGCCATCTCAGGTACTATTTTCTCAAATTTTCGCACCATTTTTGAGGTGGGTGCGGCCTCACGAAATGTCTCCACCCTACCCCCCTCCTCCCCTCCCCATTTCAAAACAGATCTGCGCCCTTGAATACCGTATCTTTGGGTGACTGTACTAACAATCACTTGTAAGTTCTATTGGTTTGCTTTATGGAATGCGATAGACGATTGCCATTAACTGTTCCGAGTCTTCGCATTTTAATTTTTACTTGCTCAATTATGGACTTCTTGTGCCCCGTGAGCTATTTTTTTTATACAACTCGGCAGGAAAGCAGGTTCACAGCGAACACCTTTTCGAACGATGTCGTCACGCTGGTGGAAGTTATAAGATATACGGTACTGTCGTATCTCTGCCACGGCGTACAAAATGTCTTATAATAGGCCTATATTTGTTTAATGTTTATAGTCTAGAAAAAAAGGACAATTAGTGTGAATGTAATGTAATCAAACTGCAGCTGTACTACAGTACTGGGCTTTAATTGGGACACATGCTACCAGTCCGGCAAAAAACAAGAAAGTTGGAATCGGAATCAATGCCGTATCAATGGATGCACCTTATTCAACTTCGAGCGAATGCTAGTTCGAGCGGATGCGTTTACTGCGAGCTATAACAAGGGCGAATCTATCCAAAGCAAATGATGAGATTTTATTTTTTTTTTATTTTCATTCATTCATTCATTCTGTTTATTTCGAAAAGGCCAATGCCAAAATGCACAGTGTAACTAAGGTTTTGAACGGTTTCTAGTAGGCCTACTTTTAAAATTATTCCATGTTTTGAATTACAGTCTAGATACGCCACTGCCAAATACGTGAAGGACGTATACACATTATAGCAAATAAATAAATAAATATATATATATATATATATATATAT
>NW_022706987.1:370932-375301 GCF_011630105.1 Anneissia japonica
CGTGTCTGCATCAGATTCAAAGGCAGGCCTATCCACTGATATCTACTTTACTAGCTAGCTGGCAATTGCTCATTGGCTAGTTTTACCGACACCATGTTGTTTGTGTATTAGTTTAGACAAGTTTCTTTTGCCATTTGTTTAATTATAGTTAAAAATAACGATTCTTGCAATACGTCTTTTTAATAATAGGCAAAATTTAAATTTAATGTAAGGATTTTTTTTCAATTACTTAACCACTTGACGCGACTATTTATTCAGTTTACAATAAGCGCGAGCGAAGTCGAGTTCTTATAGTGACGTCTCGATCACAAACGTAATTTAAAAATCCTTAAAAAATTATCGTCGCCCTATTCTTGTATTTGTTAGTGAAATAGTAGGCTACTTTCGTTGTTTTATATGCTAAAATGCTCTGTGCACTAAAGTTATGAAATGTTTTTGGTACTTTTGATAATTACCTATTCCATGTTTGAATTACAGTTTTTGCAAATTCTACTACAAGAGGCCGCTACAAGCACCAGACCTATATTTTAAAACTGAATTGAGATTCATTCCTTAATTAAACTTTTTTCTGTCTCCAGTTTGAGCTTTGTATTTTAAAAAGCAAATTATATTTGTAATTGAATTATGTTGTATTTGTAGGCCCTAAAGGCCTAAATTTACGATTTATATTTGTAAATGGAAGTAACTGTATTTGTAATTGTTATTCAGCACTGAGACATTTAAATAATATTTACACATCTAGGTGTCAAAAAGTGCACAAACCCTTATTGTAGTAGTGTGAAAAGACTATCAGGCAACAGTAATAATGACAAATCAATTTTCCCCACTTCACCATTCGTCTATAGTTTAAAACCCACTTTCTTAAAATGAGCGCAAAGAACAATTAGGCCTACGAATGATTAAGATAGGATAAATCATAATTTTATGAACGTAGTTGTTTAATTTTAACGCCATAAAATTAAACAAATTTTAAATTGATGTTAACCTAAAACTCAATTAAATACGACTTCTATACATAATTAAGGCTATAGGCGTTTCCCTCGGAACCCACAGGGTTCCCCTGGCTCCAAAATTGTTAGTTCAAACATGGAGGTATTATAGTTCACTATAATACCTCCATGGTTCAAAATAGGAAATTTGTATATTTGAAATAAGTAATTCGTACATAACTCGCACAGGTTATTGTTCGCATAAATGGATGTTTTTCATTCGAACTAGCATGCATCGCTCGAAGTGTGGAATCCGCTCGACCAGTGTAGGACCATAGAGATATTTGTAGGACCGGTTCGGACTCCTTGAACAAGTTAGGCCGCGATATATTTGTATGGAACGCCAAGTAGGCGCAAGGCTGTGTATGCTGTTCATGTGTGTGTGGTTAATCTATTGCTGATACAGTATCCATTATTTCGTGTTTTATGCTGCCAAATAATTAATGTGGTTTTAAGATCCGTTGTGGAAAGTGGGTGGGGAGGCGAATAGCAATATAAGGAAGTCTTTGACCTCAGGCCAAAGCTTTGGCTGGGGGCCGCTAGGGCCCCAGTGGGGGTCCAGGGGGCGAGGCCCCCCGGGACCTCTGGCGTCTATAGCCTTTTATAAGTCATCTAATTAATTTTAAGGAATGCAATTAAAATTTATTTCCACACTACATTTTCAAAATACAGTGGCGGATCCAGGAATTCGAAGAAGAGAGAGCCCATGGGAGTGACTGTTACAAATGGAGTGTAGACCACCTCAGCCCCATGATTGTGGCAGAGGTAAGAGAAAAGTATGATTATGGCACCTCTAGTTGGTCAGAACTGGCACCCTCAGACTTAAATTTTCTTTTTTCTTCAATTTTGAATTTTGGAAAAATTAGGGAGGGTGGGCCGGCTGGGCCTCCTTGAATCTGCCACTCATCATAAACAGTTTTTTTTATAATAAATTTAGCCTCTGATAACCATTGTACCAATAAAGTCGATGGAGTGGTTACTGAGATGGTTACGAAACATACACACAATTGTGTTTTTCCTCGGTTTTGGCCTGGAAATACGTACCGCACTTGGAACAGAGCACAAGTGAACAGACATAAATAGATACTTTATTCGTCATGATTTTAAAATATATAGTCTCATGAAAATTGTTTTCCTTGGCAAGGCAGAAACATCACGAATGAAATTAAAACAGAATTAAAAACAAAACTCATGACAGTCATTCGTAATTGTTGTTGTTCTTTCCACTCGCTTTTAAAAGTGGGGTTGTGAAAAGTGGTGGAAATTGATATGATGGAAAGTGCAAATTGATATGATGTCCCCCTACTTTGAAAAGTGGGGGGGGGGAGGACGTGTCCCCCTGTCCCCACCGATCGACGCCCATGTCTATTATATGCTGCAAAATAATTAATGTGGTTTCAAGCAATTTAAGGGCATGTCTATTCTGCCATTAGCAAAACAGTGATTTTATTAGGTTTGTGTAAATTACTAATAATGTTTAAGGTGGCATATATTTCGTTTTATTTATTTGATGTAAACGAATGTACATTATTCATTTAGGCCTATATGTTGATAATCAAACCAACGGATTTTATTATTTTTTATATACAGTAATGCTATAGTCGATGCTTAAGCATTATTGAAGCTTACAGTATTTGATGCATGTTTCGTTGTATATTATGTCTAGGCCTATACGTTTTTAAGTGATTAACTGATTGATTTGAAGCAAGAAATATCAGTATATAAACACACAAACATTTATCTTTCAACATTCAATAATTATTTCAGCAAATTCAGTATACAACGTTGAAATATAAACAATCAATTGTGCCAAAAAAGACATTACAATACATCACAAAACGCAACAACACCGGAGCGGCTGGGGCTTCTTCTCCACAGCTCCACCGGGGGTCCTTCGCGGACCCTTGCCCGCTCGCCCCCCCCCCCAACAGCGCCTGGCTCGGGGCCTTCTCCCCCCTCGTTACGTCACTGAT
The DNA here is from genome assembly GCF_011630105.1 of Anneissia japonica. Classification (NCBI taxonomy): domain Eukaryota; kingdom Metazoa; phylum Echinodermata; class Crinoidea; order Comatulida; family Comatulidae; genus Anneissia; species Anneissia japonica. The sequence goes on from NW_022706987.1 coordinate 373,895, forward strand.
CCTGTAATTGTTGTTCCACAATTACAATTTTCGCACCTCCCCACATGAGAACCACCCTACGCCCCTGAATGTACTGTTTAAACGGATCTGTTTCTTTGCACTATGGTTCTGTAGAAGTAAACAAACAATTAACACATAGGCTTACATAGGTAAAAATATCTGGCTGAACGTTAGTGTATCTAGGCTTAGGTAGGGCTTAAGCATATGCCTTACTATTCTAACATTCTACACTGATTTTTTAATCGGCCTGCAGCTGGTGAATTTTCTTAACGTAGGATAGTTTGGTAAGATCTTGTGAATATTCATAATCGTCCTTACAGAACATATTTTGCGCATAGTTAATAATAAATGGTACAGACGGTGCGGTCGCACCCCCTAATAGGAAAAATAACTTTTGTATTGTTGATATGAATTACCGGTAGGTTTTTGAAGCTCATGTAGGTATGAGAGTGCAATTTCCGGACACCTGCGGTTCATATTCTCAAAATGTTCGCAACTCACCCCAACCATGGTGGGGCTGAGGTGGTGGACTCTCACGCACCCTTACCGGAAAATCCTGCATCCGCCCAGTTCGGCTCTTTTATTTTATATAGGCCTATTATAGTCAAAATTAGATGGGCATTCAACAAAGGGTCCAGAAAGCACAATGGTCTTTGATGAGTACTTTATTTTGAGCCTTCATTTAGTCTTTTACCGGTATATCAACATCCAGTCTGTTTTACTTTATCGTGAACAAATTTATTTATTTATAATTATTTTATTCAAATTCAGCTTACAGCATACAATGACAATAGTAAGCAAGGTGGAAGAAATCAGATGAAATACATCTATTCTAATTCAACCACCTGAACATAATAACGAAAAACATTAATAATAATAATAATAATAATAATAATAATAATACATATTATTTTTAATAATAAAATATTTCAAAGTAAACATAAAAGAAGGTGATTTTTTATAGCCTGGGTGCAGTAGGAAATTAGCGGGAAAAAAGTAAAGGAAAATTTATTTTTGGTTTTTCTGAATCAGTATATCATATAGTGTCTCAGAAAAAAAAATCCCCATTCTTAGAGCTTGGGCAATTTTTTTTATAGCACTTTAAAATTTTGACATAAAATATCATATTTTAGGCTAATTAAGATGGGGGTAGGGGAAATAAATGTATGTTTTTAGTCACTTTTTCATATGCTATGTATATCAAATGTAACAAGAACTTGGCTAAATAGTTACTCCTCACGCTCGTTAAAAAATTTAATCGGAATAATGACGTCATCACAAAAAATCCAAGATGGCTGCCATTTTGGCGGTAAAACTCTTTTAAAATGTAAATTTAACTTTATTGTTATCAGAGCAATTTCAAAACAATATATATCCATACACACACATAAACACACACACACCACA
>NW_022706987.1:380381-390729 GCF_011630105.1 Anneissia japonica
GCCCTAGGCATGGGGATTTTTTTTCTGAGACACTATAGGGTATGCTGATTCAGAAAAACCAAAAATTAATTTTCCTTTACTTTTTTCCCGCTAAAGTTCATTTCAGCATTTTTACAACCAGACTATTATTTCATGCAACTTGTTTATTTTGTTTTGTACAGTGGCGGCACCAGCGTTTGAAATCTGGGGGTAGGAAGAAATTATCGGGAGGTATTATAGAAACAACGCCCAACTGTATTGGGTCGGTCGGTGCATGCAGACAGGTAACATCGTGCGATGATTTCATAACTAGGCTTGGCTACGGCCTAGTAGAAGTAGTATTAGGAGGAGGCCCGGGCGGCCTCCTGCCTGGCCGTAGGCCTACATACCAATATTTGTTCCATGAGTCTTTAAAATTGATCTAAAATATTCCCATTAAACGTTCAGTTTGTTGTGTTTTTGAGGGTCCATTGATTTAATTAATTCCTTAATTGTTCATAGGCCTACTTAATATTTAATTTGAAGTTCTTCGGGTTTTAATTAAGCTTGTTTTACGACAGCAATTTTCAATTACTGTACAATTCAATTTTTATCGCGGTGCGCGATGTATTCGCGGTGACAAAAAAATTGGGATCTTTTTTGCACACGAACCTAAAAAAATCGAGCCAAGTGTCCACTAATAGAAAAATTAGTGGACGCTGGGTGGGGAATAGGTAAATAACATTGAGAGTTACAGTGATGACGTCACGATTGACTTATAAAGATGATTATAAATAATTCATGACATTCTACCAAACTATCCTACGTTAAGGAAATTCGTCTGCAGCTAGACTTGATGAGATCTAGTATAATTCAATTTAATTCAATCATAAATTGATATTAAATATATTAATAAATTATTTTTTTTTTATATATATTTAATATTTGTGTGATTAACTATAACAAATAATACTGTAATACTGCCTAGTACCTCCTAACCCGCGGGCAACGTTGCACTGAACAACAGTGATATTCAATTCACACCTTGATTACACTACTCGGCGTTCCATACAATAACCTTATTTGGGCATTGAGTATCCAGACTATATCTGACGGCCAAAAACCGGACGTCATTCGCATTGACTGGTTGAAATTCCGCACGTAGGCTTAGGCCTAACAACTATGACGGCCGTGTTTTCCTTCCAAAACATATATAACAAATACTTTACTCAACATCTTCACGCCTGTTAACTATTGTAAGTAAAAATGGAATTAGCTTAGGCCCTATGCCTTTCGGAAATTCGCTAGGCGGCCCTCCTAGGCCTAGGCTAGGCTAGGAGCCTAGGCCTAGGCCCTAGGCCTAGGCCTAGATAGATTTCACATGAGTTGCAAGATTGATTGTTCTATTCGAATAGGCTTAGGCCTATCTGGCCTTCGCCTAGTAGCGACACTGGAGTTATGGTCTAGGCCTAGCCTAACTAGGCTAGGGATACAGTATTGTAATTTTGCATTTATTTTTAAGATCAAATGTTATGTAATCTGTTAATCGGTGGTAAATAAAAACCGATTACTCTCGATCGTAATCAATGAGCGGAATCAGACTAACACGAAAAAACTTTACATTCTATGGCTTGATTGACACATTGATGTAATCTAGGCCTACTGTTTAAATGACAAAAATTGGTTGAATATGAGTTATGATAAATTTAATATAATTTTTTCCCGATTTATGCACGTTGACCTAGCTAAGCCTAGACGCGATTTCTCCTTTTTTTCATGCGTTCTGGTGGGCTACCCGATTACACATCACTTTTATCGCGGCCACCTAGGGTATTTAAATACATGGGTCTTTTTAAATTACATAAAAAAGCTATACCAAACAATTTATATAATTTAAATTTAGGTTATCGATTTGTATCTTTTGATGTTGAATCTCTGTTTACAAACGTTCCCCTTACTAAGGTAATTAATATAATTCTTGATAGAGTTTACAATACGAAACTGATATCTACTAGCCTTAAGAAATATTCACTAAGGAAACTACTTAGATTGCTGTACTAAAACTGTATTTACATGTAATTTAATAAATTTTATATTATCAAACTGATGGTGTCTCAATGGGTTCACCTCTTGGCCCATTTTTAGCTAATATTTTAATGACTGAACTAGAAGAGTCTATTGTTCCTAAACTTATTGAATCAGGTACTATTAAGTTTTATACTCTTTTCGTTGACGACACACTAGTACTTGCTAAGCCCAATGATTTCCCTCAAATTTTAAGCTACTTTACTGGTTTTCATAGACAGATAAATTTTACATTTGAATCATTTACATTTTCTGGATTTTCAATCTAACAACAGTGTAAGAAGCATGAGTTATATATCGTAAAAATACACATACAGGTCAATATGTCCATTATGGGATAGCTTTGCTCCATGGAACCATAAGATCTCCTGGATTTGTAGTTTAGTTTCTAGAGCCCACAGATGGTGTACTCCTGATAAACTTCAAGCAGAGCTTAGTAACATTAGGAAGTTTATGTCTTGGAATTGGTACCCTTTAAAAGTTGTTAATAGTGTACTTAAGAAATTAAATGTACCTAAATGTATACATAGGCCTACTGATGATAGCTTGATTAAGATTTGGATTAGATTGCCTTATCTAGGAAAACCAGGTGAATTCATTTTACGTAGATGTTTATATAAAGTAAAGAAACACTTAATTATGTCATCATCAGGAATGAAAAAATTATCCATATTAGCAAGCTTATATGCACTAGTACCAAAAGTGTTTAACCAATCAAAACATTACCTCTAGTAGGTGACATAGCAGTGATTTAAACAAAAGATCAAAGCATTCTTTATACTCTACTGATCAAAGCTACCTTCAAGAACAAAGAAAGCTCCTTTGAAGCTGAGCCTATTGTTAAGCAAAGGGTGTAGTCATCATTCCTGATGATGACATAATTAATGTCGAAATATTGAATCCCAACACGATGGCGTGTATTTCAGTACTTGGAGTATGTATTATACTTTCTTATCTGAGATTAATCAGTGGACCTTTCGGGTGTAGTCTACGTATAGCGAACGCTTCTTTAAACAATAGGATAGACCAGTTTCGGGAGCTGTCAATAATGTTAGTACTACTAGAAAATATTAAACCTAATTTATTACTTACATTACAGACAACATTATCATTTTCAAGTATACCCATGTGCATTTCGCTTGTGTCCTTGAGTAAGGCACTTTATCTGCATTGTTTCTCTCCAAGCAGGCGTATAAGTTGGTACCTAAGGAGCTTCAAGTGCAGAATGTGCTGAAATATTTCATGCAGCAAACTATGGAATTACCCCAGGCATCATTCCAATGACTGGGGTAATAATGTGGAAAAGCGCTCTAAGACTTAGTTGTATAGAGCACTAAAAACCTACATATTATTATTATTATTTTGAATTTTCTTAACATAATTTCATTTGAAAATTGAAAGAAAATCTGTAACATTAATGCAAAATTGAAATATATTACAACTTATATACTCAAAATTAATTTTTTTTTAAAATAAGAATTCTTAGGTTCATTACCTTACATATGTGTCAGTACCTGTATTATATATGGAATTAGTCCATGAAGGTCATGTTTGAATGCGTTTTTGCTGACACATCAATGCATTCAGTATTTCCTGAAACACAGCAGACGAACCATAACAACATACTATCGATTTTTAACGGAATGTGGACAATTATTGTTATACAAGTTTGGTAATATTTTAATCGTTTTTGCATCTGTGTTGTCCCATGTGGTTCTGTGTGGTTCCGTGTGGTGTTTAGTAGGACTTGTTACAGGGCAGGTCCAAGCTATTAGAAATTGTGATGCACAAACATTCAGAGACTCAAATGTTTCTATTTCAGTCACAAGACAAATATTTGAGCCTCTTACTGGGATATGCTTTATTAACATTTACTTATGCAGGTTTTTTTTTGTATATAATTTTATAATATAACTTTTTTAAGTGTCTATCTTTGCTAACAAGGTTTTATCGGACTAATTAATGTTACGACAGTGCAGGACCAGAGAAATAATGAGTTAAAAAAAAAAAAGAAGTCCCAATTAGTGTAATTGATTTACTATAATACATGTAACATAAATTAATGTTGTATGGCATTGCTGTGAGTGACTTTTAACTGTTGTCATTTATAACTTTCCAAGGGTGTGCAAAGGATGAACTGCTCTGTATGGAAATAGTTTGAGATTAGACTGGATTATTATCAGCATCTACAGAAAATGTTTTGTAAAGATTCATCTCCCCCTTCTATTTACTCTGACCTCGAATCTGGAACCGCACCACATTTACCACGCTCATCCACAATTCCAATCGCATGCACTACAACATCCCTCATCCCGGACATTGTTATTTACTGGAAACACTTAAAAAAGGTCATTATCATATTCATAGAACTCTCTGTCCCTTTTGAACCTAACATACAATCCGCTCATACAAGAAAATCCAACAAATACGATCCTTTAATACAAGACATGTGGGACTCGGGATTCGATGAGAAACTGATCGCTTTTGAAATTGGGTCCAGAGGTTTTATCTCTGAGGATAATATTAAACGACTAAAGAATATATATAAATTGTGCAATATCTGTAAATCAATCTGTTTTTCAGAATTCCACCATACCTTTTTCTGCAATAAGTCTAATTCCTTCTAATTATTCCTTGCCTCTGAATTCTGAAACATTTCTTCACCTTTTGTTTCTGGTTTTCAAAATTAATGACTCTAATGTTTTAATAGATATGATATTCTAAATGAAAGTTTTTATTGTAATTTTTATGGATTTAAATAATTGTGATTTATAATTGATTATTTAAAAGACAAAAATTTTAATACTGTATTTTTCTTATGTCTTTGTAAATGTCTCTTTATATATGTGAAGTCTCACCACGAAATGAGACGCATCGTTGGTGAAATCATATTGTGATATTCACCAAACCAGGCCAAAGTCAACATTTTTACAAAATTTTGATTTTAATGTTTTTGAATAACTGGATACCTATATTATACTGGGTTCACGCTAACCAATCGCCAAGTCGCCATGGGCGAAAACAATTTTGAATGGCGAAACAAAAAACAACTACTGTACTTTAGCCATTTTGGCGAAAGCATAAAAATAATAAAAAATTTTTTTTTAAATACTTGCTGAAATACATTGTTTCTTTCGTCGGCACGATCACGGCCAAGATCTCCATTTTACGCTACTCCATTGCCAGTGCCATGCGACGTTTATGTGTGTTGTTCTATTAGTGTGACCGCAAATTATTTTTGCAAGATATATAGGCCATGTGCGATGGTTGAAAAATCTAATCAGTTATTATCGTTTTATTAAAGTCAATTATGAAGATTATATTTAAATGTGTGTGTAATACTTTTCAACATGAACCATGGGGGTCACATTTACACTTGGTTATGATTGACTTTCCGCACTATTTTTTGCTGTATTAATCAGCACGATTTACGTATGTAACGAGTACACAGGGCTTAGAGTGACGTCGACGACGGTGCAGGTGCAGTTTAATTTCCCAACGCGACTGTGACACATTTATTGATCGATGAAACTTTAAACCAACGATGTATGCTGATGGTGATCGTGTAGGTTTCAAAGCAGTACAGTTATTAAAAAATTGTAAGCCTAACTGAAATATTCCTTGAATGAATGCATAAAATAAATGTCACAGCTCTCTCAAGTAGGCCTAGACTACATTCCTTGCTCCATGAGTGTTTTTTTGTCTACCTTCACCCATATCAGGGTTCATTAATGAAAATAGGGAAACATACCCCAATTTCAGCAAACTGGCAGCAATAGGCCTGACGTTACCAGTAACATGGTGAGTTGTGAAAGAGGAATATCGGGATACAATGCCATCAAATCTGATTCCAGGAATAAGCTGTCAGTCTTGCACATGCACAATTTGATGCTGATGTACTTAGAATCTTCAGAAATAGAAGACTTTGAATATGAGAGTGTCTTTGAAATTTGGGCAAATGCCAAGAAACGCAGAGGATTTAATGCCATGTTAGCTTCCGAACAGAAAATGGAAAAATCATAAAATGTCTTTCCATAGAAAATAATATCTGATATAATATATATGTGTATATATATATTTTTATATATTTTCTTTTCTTTACTTTTTATATTTGCTGGATATGCAAAAATAAAAAATTGATATATTCATTTTATTACGATTATTTTATGTATGCTTCTAGTATTATGATAATTCACAATTTTATCTTATAGGTTTGTAAATGTATTTGTAAGGTGCTGATGCATGCGCCTAAGCCAAGCACAAATGAAATGAAAAAAATTATTAATGGCTTTGAAACAACCTGGGGATTTCTGCAATGTGGCGGTAGTACTGATGGATGTTATATTCCTATTTTACCGCCAACAGAATATCACACAGATTTTTACAACCAGAGGCAGTGGCACAGTGTTTTCCTACAAGCAGTAGTTGACTACAGATATCGCTTCATCGAGTTTGATGTCAGTTGGCCGGGAAAATGCCACGATGCATGGGTTTTCGAACATTCATAAATAGGCCATACTATGGCTCAGGGTAGATTCTACCTAGAGTTAACCAAACAAATTGATGGGGTAGATTTACCTGCAGCATATGCTCCGTCAAAAAACATGATGAAGCCGTATCTGGAGGCAAACCTCACGCCTGACCAACGAGCATTTAACTTCACACAAAGTAGAAGCAGAGTGGTTGTAGAAAATGATGTCGTTGCCTTATGAAACGCAACGATAGCAAAACCTCTAATCTGAAATACATAATATGTGCATGTATTTTACTGCACAACCTCTGTGAAGCATGGGGTGATCCCATTCATGAAGATGATGAACTAGAAAATTCATCTACTGTACCTGCGGTACAGTAGATGTAGCTGTCAGTAGATGTAGCAGCTGCCCCCGTAGGTATTTGTGATGTAATTTGCAGACATTTTGCTGCTGGAAATTAAGACAATGAATAATGTGATCCAATATCATAGGGAAATATGTGTTGTTTTTGTTTTCTAATTTTTAAAAGATTTGGTCTTGAAAAATTAATATTTGAGGCCATGCTATTTATTTTATTCTGCCAGTCAAGTTTCTTTATCAAAACTTATTAAACACTACTGCATAAACACTATGATATCTGCTGAAGATCTGGTGTAGCAGTTTAAAATTTATCTGGTGTAGCAGTTTAAAATTTACACATAGTTTAGAATTAAGTAACTGTTACCTTAAAAAACTTTATTCAAATCCTTAATATATTTCTACTATACAAATTTACACCTAATTTGTATGTGGCTCAAAAAAGTGCCGGTACAGTATTATACTGCAGTTTTTACAGCCAAGTGATTTGTATTTAGTGATAATAGACAGTCTGACAGACTATTAATATGACAATAAATCATTGTTGTGAGATCATTACATGTTGTAAATTGATACTGTGACTGGATTCTATTAAACATTTACTTAACTATTTACAGCTGTAGGTGAAACATGTTTCATTTTAGTTTCTTTCTTATTTTTAACGGAAACTGATGCATTTTCTACAGATGATCCTCCCAGACTAGACTCTTCAGCTTTATCATTAATAAGAGACACCATGTCTTCTGAAATACAAAAATGAATTTAAGTGAAGTAATTAAGTGACTGTTTTCTCTCCTACAAAACAATTAAGAGTACACTGTAAAATATCAATGTTTATGTAAATAATCGAATTTCCATGCAGATTATGTAAAAAATTAAGCCTACTCCTAGGCATATGTTACTTTCCAATCATCCTGTCAATTTCGTTGAAGTACAGTAGCACTCGTCGTTGATGTTATGTTGATTGCAGTTTTGTAAATAAAGCAACATGAACACATGATTTTATACAACGGAGGGTGCTGTGTATGTTTGGCTTACAATGTGTGTAATACTGTGGTTTGAACATCACAATCATCATTATCGTTATCATCAATATCAGTTAAATGAAGTAGTTAGTAGTGGAGGTGTAGCTTATACAGTAGTAGTAGATTCTTGCCTCCAATCCCAAGGTCCTGAGTTCAAATTTTTTCTCACGAGTAAACATCTCCACTACATCGTAATGAGACTTAATTTATGAAGCATCTTATTGTTAAATGTTTATTTAAAGGGGCACCTTCTATAAATATAGTGTAAAAAAGTTGGTTAAAAGTAGAGCACTGAAATTGCTATACTCATACAAATGTAAAAAAATTCTTTGATTTGCAGGAATGATAAAATGGAGAGTATGCTAACCCACAAGGAAGCTATCCAAGCCTGGCATGAAGGTGTGACAGCATTTGATTGCGGTAATAATGAGAAAGCTTTAGAGATTTTGCTGCAGATTCCTCAGAACTCAACCACTGCTAGGATTCTTTATAATATTGGACATATTTACCTGATTCTTAACCAGTATGCAGAAGCTGCAAAGGTTGGCAAAATCACATAATTATGGATTTGTTTTAGAAATTTTAATGAACTAACTTAGGTATACAGTGGCCAAAACAACTGTTGTTTTGATAGACAAGCAGTAAAATTTAATCAATATCTTGTGTGGTTAATCAAAACGAAAATCTAAAGGTGATGAAAACAAGCCAAACCAGTCACTCCTAGCAAACCATGTTTCCAAGATAATGGCCAAAACATTTTGGAATGTCAACATTTTCAAAATCTTTTATTACACTAAGCTATATATATATTTATATATCACGTTAAATCGTTGCTTTCCCCATTTTCGACATGAAAATAACAGTTAATGATTTTGTGATGGTCTGCTCTGGAAAAATGGCCAAAATCATAAAAACTTTAAAGGCTGCATCTTGATACTGTTATTAAAACAGCTGTATGTTTAACCTCCTGTAACCAAATATTGAATTTATATTATTCTTTTACCATTTTACTTTTTTAATTTACTTATATATATATATATATATATATATACAGTAGAACCTCGTTTTTACGTACCCCAGTTATACGAACCCTCGGTTTTACGTACGCCTCGTGTGGACGATGACGTCATCAAAAACCCCGAAAACATTCAAAACAAACGGCCCTTTTGAGAGCAACCATAAGTAAAAAGACTATAACAATAAACAAACCATAATGCAACGTATTTTCATTAAACAGCAACGTTGATTGAGTCTAATACCGGGTTGTTATAATCTAAAACCATGTGAACTGAGAGAGATGAACAACTACCGATGGTGCTCAAAATAATTGCTTTCCTCCTTAGCTTCGTGTGGCAAACTATGGAAGAACTCGTCTGGTCGAATTTTCTACACGAAGCTGAGTAGACATAGTTTCGTACACGAACGCTAATTGGTTGGCTCGCCCAGTGCATAGCACATGGTTGCTGTTTCACGTGCACGAACGCTAATTGGCTGGCTCACCCAGTGCAGCGCACATGGTTTTAGTTTGTCTTAACAGGCCCAGACAACACCACAGCTCTGTTGTTAGAATAGGCATGAAGGGAAATTCCCAAGATATACCTTTGTCGTATAGGTAATCTTACAATATTTTCATGTTCTTTAATTTAGTTAGATAAAAGATATATAAAGTGATGAATTAATACACTAGACACATGATTTTATTTGAACACTTTATTATGACATCGTAAAGTGATGAATAAAAACACTAAACACATGGTTTTATTCGTAGGCCTAGGCCAGAGGCTAGGTCTAGCCTAGGTAACATCGTTCTTTCGTACATACGTTTATTGAGCATTATGTACGTATTAGGTCAAAGGTTACCACAAATTTAACCTAACCTCTATTTTACGAATCCCCCGATTTACGTACGCCCTCTGGTCCTGTACTGTACGTGAAATCGAGGTTCTACTGTACATATATATATATATAAAACCTGTTGATATTTTTATATCAACAGGTTTTATTATAACGTGTTGTTTACTTATTTCCTACCTTTTTGATGTAGCTATGCTACACTCATTTTTATGAAACTTTTTCATAACATTGATTCATTTTGACTATTTTATTTATTTACCTCGCTCTTGACATTATATATTTATTATTTTACATATTTTATACTTGCGTCCATTGTGGCCTAAATGTTATGCTATGTTTCTCTATTTCCTGTCTTTATTTGGAATTTTGGTCAATATACTATAGTCTGTTCTGTCGGCATAATGTGGGAACGACTATTAATCTCCGTTCTCATTGCAAACTGTTTATTACTATCAAAGTATAGGCCTACCCGATTTTAATTACTCTCATTATAATCCGCATTGTTATTCTTTAACTCCTTCCACTACAGTGGTTATGTGTGTCCACTTTTTGCTAGTTTTTTCATGTACCTTGATAAAGACCTGAGGATAGGTC
>NW_022706987.1:390871-395833 GCF_011630105.1 Anneissia japonica
GAGTTGCAGTATTATGTGGTTGTTTTTCTTTTTAAATAAACCAGTATTTGTTTACCTTTTCAGGAAGTTATTTTTGTCTATCAGCCAGAAACCTATATATCTATATAGCCCCCCTCTGGCACCACCACTGGGATATAGTACTCAATAATATAGGTGCTGTAAATTCTTTCCATCACAGAATTTTGAAGCAGCCTTTGAGAAGGATGTGCATTTAGCTGCAGCATTTTACCAGTGTGGTGTGGCTCTTTATCAAGACAATAAATTCAACAATGCTCGGAAGATGTTTGAGAAAAGCAAAGAGTGTCTGCGTGAATCTCAATACATTGATTACAAAGCACTTGGGATGACGTGCCGTCTGTATAAATGTGAGGTTAGTGGTAATAATGTACTTTGTTACATAAATAAATTAAGCTGTGCAAGTTTAAATACCACTTTTTACAGCACAACATGTGGGCCTCTACTCTCAATTCTGTCTAGATGCTATATTACAGTATGCCTTTAAAGGCTGTCATACACACAATATACAGTGGAATCTCCAAATACCAACCACCCAGAAAACCGAATCTCACGCTAAACTGAACTTTTTTCAAGTTACAAAATCATTCCTATTCTTTCTTTAATAAAAGGCATTCTCAAAACCGAATCTCTCCCAATATCTTATTCCGGATGTTTTATTCGGTCTGGAACACAAAAATCAACAAACCGAACAAACATATAATAAACAAAAATTTCCGGACGAAATAACCCAGTAATCATCTCTTTTTAGGAATTAACGTGTTTGCACAGGCTCATGACCCCTGCCACAATAAAAATTTATCATTTAGCAGGCAGAGTTTAGGAAGCGCATCCTGATGTTTACAACAACCGACCAGCAAGTGGCATCGTGACTATGAAGAATGTGTTGTGTTAGAAAAAAAATATAAGATCGAAAATGTAAAAAACAATATAAAAGCATTCATTTTATTCATTCAAGAGTCTTGTTTGGAAAGGGTTCAATAAAAATGTTCCACACACCGAATTTTCCGGAAAACCGAACATCGTGACTGGTCAGGGAGGGGTCCGTATTGGGAGAGTGCACTGTACAATAATGCTTCGGCTGTACACAACAGTTATTATAAGTCTGTTGTGGCGTCATATTCTTTCATATAGTGCACGGTTGGCTTGATCTTTTTTTAAGTTTGGGTGCAAAGAACAATTCAACTTGTACATCTCGCTCACCGCAATGAATTCTAGGCTAGTGGCTTTACACCTAGCGCTACAACGCGCCTGCAGAAAGAAAGGACAGACACCCACCCAATCTTCGTTTGGGTGGGTGGTAATTGAAAAAATGTTATGTTAGAACCTGAAGACAGTCACTTCAATTTAGTATTAGTGTATGTATAAATTAAGGAATTCCTTGAATCAATGGACCCTAATAAACTAAAGAAACTGAGTATTTAATAGGAATATTTTAGGCCTATCCAGACCTGTTTCAAAGATGCAAAATACAAATTTAGATGTAGGCAGAAGTATACCCAGACTAGCCTAGCGTGGCCGAGATCGATTTGTCTGCCTAGATGAAAGCATCACACGATTTTACCTGTCAGTGCTGACCAAAATTTGATTACAGTACTGTATTCTCTCAAATGAGCACACCATGCGGATACTGGCGCCTCATAAGTATCCACATTATTATTATTATTATTAAAATGCTTGAAAAATGTTTATTTCTTTGACGAATGTCTATCAAAATAGTAAAGCTCAGGACAAGTTCTTCAAACACAATCAAATAGTAATTCATCGTACTGCTGTGTAAAATTTTTAACATTTTATTAAATAAAATTTAAAGTTGTTTTTATTGAAAGTGAATGTATTTTAGGAGTGATTGTAGGAACATAATCTTTATTTGCTTTAATTGAGGAGGGCGGTATACAACTCCCCAAGGAGAGTATTCAATATACTTGCTCTGCAGAAATATTAATATATTTCTTGACTTTACCTGAGATATTTTTCGGGAAGTTCATAAAAAGAAGTATTCTCTACCAAAAAAATCCAAGGAAAACGATTTTTTGAAATATTATTGATTTCTTTTACCTAAATTTTGTTCTGTAAAAATGATGACAAGTACCCATTTGAAGCCCGCGCCCAACGGTCATGTGGCTTTGGAAGCAGGAGCCCAGAACTGGGTGAAACCAGTTTTCATAGGCTGACGATGTCAACACAAAAGGAGAGGCGTATGTTGAACCACAGGATATATACAAAGCATTAGTAAAATCAGTGCAAAGCCAACACATTGATGACATTCAACGCATTAAAAACTTGTGGAGAATATATATAGATTCGCAACAAGATAGGGTGAATCTGTTAACACAAGGAGTAAATATCCTAGGTAGGAATGTCCAAGTACATAACAAAAATCCTTATCTACCATATGATGTAGACTCAACACGTATACTGATTAAAAGATCTACCGCTATCAGTTGCTGATGAAGAAATAAAGAAAACGCTCTTGCGTTTTAACTGTAAAATTACAGGAAGTATACAGCGGTTGAAACTAAGAGTAGATAGTCAACTAACAAGTTGTCTGAATGGAGACCGGGTACTCTATGCGGAAACCCTTAAGACACCTCTACCAAGGTTTATAAATATTAACAATTTCAAAACCAGGTTCTTTCATAATGGTCAGACGGATGATAGAGTGAAATGCTCAAAATGCTTAAAGAACGGCCACAACGCTAAAAATTGTACAAACAAGCTTGTCTGTCATGCTTGTGGTCTAGAAGGGCACAAAAGAGAGCAATGTAGTGCAGAAAAGCTTCTGCATGATGATTCAGGAGAAAAATTAATCCAAAAAATGTGGGAGCGAGTAATAGAAAAGAAGGGCATAGAAACAGACATGAAAGATGATTCGGGATCCAGTGAGAATAGCGAAGACAGTAGCGATGATGATGATGAGATTGAAGAACAGGGCAGAAAAAAGGAGAGTCACAAGAAACAAGAAAAGATAACACACTTCATGAAATCACCAGCACTATCATCTAAACAGCAAGGCAAAGCGAAAGTGAATGACAAGAACGAGCCAGAAGAACAGTCCGAATCAGAACAAATTTCACCCGCATTACCAGGCACTAAAAGGAGAAGAAAATCAAGCAAAAGTAAGAAAAATACTAAAAAAAGTAATTCATTAGTAAAATTTAAAGTCAATTGTGTCAAGCAAAATGCATTATGATGATTGAGAAAAGAGTTAGATTGTTATATTGCTTTTACATAACATGAATAAAGTAAGTTTTCATTGTGTATCCCTAAATGTGAGGGGTATACATAACAAAATTAAACAAAGACAAATTTTTAAATGGTGTCAAGATCAAAAAGCAGATATTGTACTGTTGCAAGAAACGCATCTTACTCATGAATTAATTAATACATTTAATGCAGTATGGGAGGGTTTCTGCATTCATAGTACTGGTTTTTCAAATAGTGCAGGAGTGTCTATTATATTTAAAAAGGACTTTAATAAACTTAATAAATATATTGATAAAAATGGAAGATACACAATTATAAAAACAGAAATACTGTACAACGTAAAATATATGTTTTTGTCAATGTATATGCTCCGAACAATTGTAAATCAAGGAGTTCATATTTTAGAGACCTGAGTAATGTTATTTTTAGTATTGTTAATTTCGACGAAGATAACATTATAATTGGTGGTGTTTTTAATACCATCATGGATAGAAATTGTGATAAAAAAAATAGTGCAGTTAGAAAAGACACATCCGTGTTTACAATTAAAAATGTTATGAAGTACTTCAATTTAAAAGATGCTTGGAAGAATAAAAATCCTCATAAAACACAATTTACCTGGCGTAGAAAATGTAGTAAAATTTATAGACGGCTGGATTACTGGTTAATTTCACAAAATCTTATTGATCAAGATGACATTATGTCATGCGATATAAGACTGTCTATCCTAATGGATCACCAGGCAATCTCGTTAAAGATTGGACGAGTACAAATTATAAGAGGGCCAGGATATTGGAAATTAAATAATAGCCTACTGGATAATATTGACTATCAAAAGTCTATTATAAATATTATTCAAAAAACACACAGGCTAATGAAACAGACCTTAGTCCCAAATTATTGTGGGAATTAATAAAAGTTAAAATTAAAGACGTTTCAATTTATTATGGTAAAAATATAAATAAAGAAAAAAACACAATAAAAGAAAATTTACAAAAAGATATCAAACGATTGAATGATGCTCTGGTTAATAATGCTAGTAATTTGAATGAAAACTTTGAGACAAAAATCGAAGAAAGAACAAAAAAATTTGAAAAAATATATGAACAAGAAACAAAAGGTGCATACATTCGTTCAAGGATCAAATGGATAGAAGAGGGCGAACATAGCACTAGATTTTTTCTTGGTTTAGAAAAAAATAATGGAACAAAAAAACATAAAAAGAATTAAAAAGTCAAATGGCGTAATGTTGCCAAAAACACAGGAAATCCTGTGTGAGGAAGTTAGCTTCTTTAGACAACTGTGTGCAAATAAGGGGATTTCCCATACTGATATCAACAAACACCTGGATCAATCAAATGTAGATATTTTAGCTGAAGAACAATATAGTGTTTGTGAAGGAATTGTTACGTTAGATGAATGTGAAGATGCCTAATACGGAAAATGAAATTAAATAAAGCTCCAGGAAGCGATGGCTTGACAGTAGAGTTCTATAAATTATTCTGGAAAGACATTAAAAGAATTGTCTTCAATGCACTAAATGACTGCTATTATAATGGTGAAATGAGTCATACACAAAAACGCGGAGTAATAAATTTACTATATAAGAAAGGAGATAAACAATTACTAGAAAATTGGCGTCCTATAACACTGCTAAATACCGATTATAAAATAATAACTCAAATCATGTGTTCCAGGCTGCATAAAATAATTGGAAATTTAATTAATGATGACCAAAAA
>NW_022706987.1:396442-402487 GCF_011630105.1 Anneissia japonica
GGATAATATTGACTATCAAAAGTCTATTATAAATATTATTCAAAAAACACAGGCTAATGAAACAGACCTTAGTCCCAAATTATTGTGGGAATTAATAAAAGTTAAAATTAAAGACGTTTCAATTTATTATGGTAAAAATATAAATAAAGAAAAAAACGCAATAAAAGAAAATTTATAAAAAGATATCAAACGATTGAATGTTGCTCTGGTTAATAATGCTAGTAATTTGAATGAAAACTTTGAGACAGAAATCGAAGAAAAAACAAAAAAATTAGAAAAAATATATGAACAAGAAACAAAAGGTGCATACATTCGTTCAAGGATCAAATGGATAGTAGAGGGCGAACGTAGCACTAGATTTTTTCTTGGTTTAGAAAAAAATAATGGAACAAAAAAACATATAAAAAGAAATAAAAAGTCAAATGGCGTAATGTTGACAAAAACACAGGAAATCCTGTGTGAGGAAGTTCGCTTCTTTAGACAACTGTGTGCAAATAAGGGGATTTCCCATACTGATATCAACAAACACCTGGATCAATCAAATGTAGATATTTTAGCTGAAGAACAATATAGTGTTTGTGAAGGAATTGTTATGTTAGATGAATGTGAAGATGCCTAATACGGAAAATGAAATTAAATAAAGCTCCAGGAAGCGATGGCTTGACAGTAGAGTTCTATAAATTATTCTGGAAAGACATTAAAAGAATTGTCTTCAATGCACTAAATGACTGCTATTATAGTGGTGAAATGAGTCATACACAAAAATAAAATAAGTATTTATACTTATAAAGTAATAAATTTACTATATAAGAAAGGAGATAAACAATTACTAGAAAATTGGCGTCCTATAACACTGCTAAATACCGATTATAAAATGTTAATTCAAATCATGTGTTCCAGGCTGCATAAAATAATTGGAAATTTAATTAATGATGACCAAAAAAGATACATTAAAGGACGTTTTGCGGGCGAAAACATTCGCCTAATTAACGATATTTTGCATTATACTGCAGAAGAAGAGGTAGAAGGTGCTATACTATCGCTTGATTTTAGAAAAGCTTTTGATTCTGTCAGTAGAGATTTTATGTTTAAAGTTTTAAACAAATTTAATTTTGGTGACTCATTTTGCAAGTGGGTAAACACAATTTATAACAATACAGAATGTGTCATTGTCAACAATGGATGCATATCTGAAAGTTTTAAGATGAGAAATGGATAAGGCAAGGCTGTCCATTGTCGGCGCTTTTGTTTATTTTAGTAGTTGAAATTATGGCGTGTAATATCAGAAACGATATGAATTATAAAGGAATAGTTGTGCCTGATCCGGATAAAGGGAACGAAGAAGTTCGCATTGCACAACTGGCAGATGGCATTATTCTGTTTGTTGGTAATGAAAATAGTATTGAACATGGGCTACACATTGTTAGTAATTTCTGTGAGGTTTCCGGTATGACCCTTAATAAAAATAAAACAAACGCCATATGGGTTGGTAAGAATTTAAATAGAATAGAAAAACCATGTGATTTAAATTGGGTAAATGAACCAATAAAAATATTGGGAATATACGTGGGATACAATAAAAAGGAATGTGAAAAATTAAATTGGGAAATTAAGTTAATTAATTTAGAAATGTTACTAAATAAGTGGAAGGCTAGAAACCTTACTCTGTTTGGAAAGGTGACAATTTTAAAGAGCCTCGCGTTGTCTAAATTGACTTACAATGCATCTATTATTGACGTTCCAGAGGATATTATCAACAAAATAAACAAACTGACATACGAGTTTATATGGAATGGAAAAACATTAATCGGCAATATAATTGAAGGTGGCATAAATATGCCTGATTTCTCATTACACATAAAAGCCCTTAAAATTACTTGGTAGAAAACATGTAAGATGGAAATTATTGCCGTTATATATAAATAAAGTTGCAGATGCACGTCTAGTTTTTACTATGTCAAGTATTAATATAAAAGATCATATTAACTTTAACAACGTACCACCATTTTATTTTAACCTCATAAAGTACTGTGTTGAATTAAACAAAATTGAGAGTTGTATAGTTAACACTTACGAAGCAGTAGTTAAACAAAACTTATGGGGAAATAAGTTAATAATTATGCATGGAAATAAATCTTCATTTTATAAGAACTAGATTCTCTCAGGACTTAATAAAATCAATGATATAATTATATATAATCGATTAATGAAACTAGAAGAAATACTTAAAAAATTATGTATTAAGAGAAATTGGCTCAGTGAATACGCATCACTAATTGATGCTATTCCAAAAGAATGGATTGTTATAATTAAAAATCATAACCGTGATGAGCAAATGGCTACAAACGAATGTAACATAATAAGTAATATAGTTAAGTCTAAAACAAAATCTATTTATGCAAGCTTTATTAAGGAAAAATCAATTCCATCTCAATCTACAAAAATACATTGTGTTCAATTGCAACATATTCTATTTATTACATTAAAATATTAAGCGAATTAAACAAACCAGTTTGTATAAATCCATGGATTGTATTCAAATATAACGTGCAAGATATTCAAACGTTAGGCCTACTCTAATTGTTAGGGAATTTTAATTTTGGTATATAAAAAGAATCTGCCAAAGGTATATGTTTTAAATATATTGAAAAAAAAAAAATATTATTACAGTATGAGAGATGTAGCCCTAGGCCTATGATTATGAAGTATAAATGTGGTGTTCTCACTATTAAAGAGAAAATAAATAAATAAATAAATAGAGACTTATGTATGTATGTGTATGTATGGGTATATGTATGTCTATGTCTATGTCTATGTCTATATGTATGTATATGTATGTATGTATGTATGTATATGTACATGAGTATATGTATGTGAGTGTTTTTGTATATGTGTATTTATATAGATGTATGCAGATAATAATAGGTGCATTATAAAGAAACATTATTGGTCAGCATGATTACCTGACCTTGTACTACTATATGTGTGTAGGTAAATGTATTAAACTTAAAATGTATATGAGAAATTTATATGGTGTTATTTCGAAAAAAATAAATAAATTTAAGAAAAAAAATATTAAATATTAAATGTTTATGTGTGTGTATGATAATAAGGTGCGTATGTATACATATATATGTATATGAGTGGATCTGCACATTGTATGCGTTCTAAATCGTATACACAATTCTGAATGGATGCACTTTTTCAAAAATTGTTTTTGAGATAATGATTTAATTTAGAATGTTAACGTAAATGATAATGCAGGTAAAACCAAAGTTGAACAATTTAGTCAGCCATGGTGGACTGACCCCCATATCCTGTGCAATTTAATTTTAATTTCCTTGATTTTTGATATTTTTTATGTCGTTGAGGAAAAAAAAATGTAAAAAATAACAAAAAGAGAAAGTATAAAGGTGGGGGAAATTCCCACAAAAGAGAAAAAAAAAAATCTTTATTTGCTGCGTGTAAAGCAGTATAAGAGGCATCAAAATCATCACTAACTTCAATAAGTGACAAAATAGTTTTTTGTGATGTAATGTTAAAGCTTAGTCCATTCAGTTTTTGGAAAAAAAGACCTACAGAATCTTACCGTAAAACCTGAAAAAAATTAAACATACCGGAAGTTCTAAACAGTTTTCTGTAAAGATTCAACAGCCTTACCTATATACAAACTCTGCCTTGCACAAGCTTGCTTCAAGGATTAATTGTATAGATCACGATGACTGGCTTCCTTTCCTTTGCCTTCATAGCTGTAAAAGACGAGTGATAGCCCTACTGGGTTATGACACATTTCAACTTTTTTGGTTGCCATTCAATTAACACATTAGTTGTTCTAAATAATCTGAAATTGACACTAGAAATGAATGCATGTATTATAATTTCAACAATACACACAAGAATGATGGTTTTCATTTTTTGAATTTTCCAGATTTTACTTAACTTATCCATAGCAGTAGCAGCAATGACAAAAGATCCTGAATGGGCCCTTGATATTCTAACGGAGGCTGATAAATGCCAAAGAGAAAAAAATCATATTCAGGTGATACAGTCTGCCAAGATCAAACTGCAGGTCAAATTACTTTTTTTTTTAATCGTGTTTATAATTACCAACTTAAAAAATTCATCTTATAATACATAATAAACACACAGAAAACAAAAACTTTGTCAGATATTTTATAACGTTAAAGATATACATTTTTTAATAGAAATATTTTAAAATTTGGAGAATTTCCTTCAAATATATATTTTTGTTTTCTAGGATGGTCTAATTCCAACTATTTTCAGCTTACCCCAAAAGGAAATTTTCAGACCTCCAAAAGACAAGATAGAGAACTTAAGTAAGAAAGATTACTTAGGACAGGCTACAGTGGTGCATGCAGTACCAGGTTCCAGCATCAAAGTAAGGCAAAAACAAATTTTGAAGGCATTTTGAGGAAAGTGATGATGTTTATAGCGATGGTGATGATAATTCTCATCATAATGATTATGCTCATGGTGATGATGATTATTATAATGATTTCATGATGATGATGTTGTTGTTCAATTATGACAACAAGGGTAAATGCTATTGCTTATGATATTTGTGGAACTTGCGATGACGATGATGGTAAAAACTGCTCAAAATAGTTGCTGCGGCTACAATCACGATGGGTAAAGTCATCGCTGAAAAAGTTTACTGCTGCCGAATGACAATAATAAAGACATTTGCCCAAAATGGTTGCTGTGGCCACGACAACGATGGTTAAGACATTACATTGCTCAGGATAGTTTATACAATAATTACGACAAAGACAATATTTGGATGATGATGACATTAGTAAAGACTTCGCTCAGGATAGGGATGATGAGGATTGTAAAATATTAATTTCTTGATCAGAATGTTTTGATTAAAACAAAATGACAAATATTCTAATCAAATTTGCCAATATAAAGATTCTGTCACTCAATATAAATAATTATAATTATATCTGCATATCCTTACTAGTAAGTACAAATTGTTTTATTTTGCCATACATAAAAGGTTGTGTTGCCCAAGCCAAACTGAGCCAAAATCTTGTAAGTCTAGGGTCAGCTTAAACTTTAATTTAGTACACATTTGATAGTTTAAAAAATAAATTTTAGACTTGTGATGACCACTTTCCAACCAAAGTGCATAAATGATTGTTGACAACAAACCCTAGGCTATAGGCCTACAGTATAGCAGGGGTCCAAAGTCTCCTTTAAGTTGCGAGAGTCTTCCAGAAATCAGGATTACCTCCCGCACTCAACAAACGAGAAAAAAATCGCCTATAAAATAAACCTGTTCTCAAAAGTTCATACTACTCTATTATCAGTTGTCTCACGTAAGTCAGTGCAGATGGATACCACCATGCGCAGAAAAACCAAATTAGTTTTGTTAAGAAAGCTCATTTAGCCAGATAGCACAGAAGTGACCTCTGGTGACTGAGGACCCTGTTATAGTAAAAGGTATAAATTCTTCTCCAATTCACTGATCTCTAAGGGCCTGTTCAAGCAAAAAACACCAACCGTATTCCGTTTATTTCACCGGGTAATCGTGCTGAGCACTTTGTGGGTAGTCGACTGTTCGAGCAAGTTTTAGCTCACGGTAAATACGTGTAACGAAACTATTCCGGAGGTAAATTTAAACTTATCCCATGGTCAACAACCCATTCTTTGTTTACTTGCTACTGCTGCTATAACCAAGGAGCTATACCTCCTTGCTATAACCGGCCCACGTACACACAGCGCGGCACGGTGGAACGATAATGTAGCTCAATAACTTATAATGGCTGCTTTAAAATCTGTACGTAGGCTAGTTTATTCAAGTTTATTTCTCCGAATAATAGTAAATCTACAAATCGATTGCGTAGCTATGTTACTAAATTTAGATTTCGTCGTGCATGTGTGAGGAGGCGAAGGAGAGCTGCAACCACGCCTGGGCCATAACCTATTGAATTTCGCGCTGGGCTGTGGACAAAACATTCGGACAAACAATTAAGGTTGATTTATCATCGCCTCCGGCTCCATGGTCATTCCATACACAGT
>NW_022706987.1:403061-445888 GCF_011630105.1 Anneissia japonica
GGTTGATTTATCATCGCCTCCGGCTCCATGGTCATTCCATACACAGTATTCTACCCAGCAATTTGGTGGTCAAAATTGTCGCGGATAATCCAGATGGTAAGGTAATTAGACTAGTGTCCAAGCAGTTTTAGAAAGTGTGTACCGGTGAATTAACTGGTAAATCGCACGGATATTTTTTCACTCGAACGGGCCCCAAGTGTGCTTTGGCAACACAACAAATTTACTTTGGCCTTTTTCTAGCTCAAAAGTAAACAATTTTTATGAATTTGCCAATAAACATTAAAGTATAAACATATTTTACTGCCATCTAAATTACAGAAATTGAGTAAACCAAAGGAAGAAAAGATTCTTGATTTACCATCTCCAGGTCAGAAGAGGCATTCATTACAACCGCCTACAAGAACTGCTCCAGCACCAAATACATTCAAGCCTATTAACACATTAAACCATAGGGTCAGTCCTACACCTCCAAATAGATTACCCCCATCACCAACATCCCCTTTTTCCCGTCCTCATTCAAATAGTCCTCGTAGAATATCAACTCCAAGTCCCACGCCCCCTTGTAGGCCACCTCCATCTGCATCTGGTCTTTCAAACAGTAATGTGGATAGACTTACTCCTAGCCCTACTCCTCCAATGAGATTACCTCCCTCAGTGCCAGATAGTAACAGAGGAAGACCTAGCCCCAGTTCATCTCCCCCACCAAAGTTCTTTCCACAAAGTCATGAGCGTTCTAACAGTGGGGGAAAAGGCCCTCCAATAAGACCCCCGCCAGTTTCCCCTTCAAAACTTTCCACAGGTGATTCATCACATTCATCATCTGTTGATTCTCGAGGGCCAAGCCCAAACAAACTCTCCCACAAAGATACAATTGTTATTTGGCATGAAGCAATGTTGATCTACCAGACTGGAAATGTTTCAGAGGCCTTGGACAAGCTTCTGTCAATCCCTGAACCAACAGCTAAGATTCTTTTCAACATTGGAAGCATGCAACTTCTAACTAATGATGTGGTAAATGCAACAAAGGTACAAACAACATAATTTCTTTATTAAAAAAATAATATATAAAGTACATGTATGCCTTTCAAAGAAAGTATGGCAACAGGTAATATTTTCACTCCTGGATAAGCTTGGGATTGATTTTTTTAGCCAACTGTTCATGCATACAAATTACATGTATTAATATAACTAAAAAGATACAGTATTACTGTAGTAATTAATTGTATCGGCTGTATTACATTGAAAATATATTAAAAACAATATCAACAACAAAAAATATAAATTGGAGAAAACAACCACACATGTACATTGAACTCAGGAATTTAAAAGGCAATAGTGTAACATTTGCCCTGTAATTTCCTAGATTTCTTTGTGCAACATGTTTTATGCATAGTTTTTAAAGTTTATAGTACACTTTAGAAGCACAGACTGCACCAAGATAACATATAAAATCCTTCAAGTTTGGCCTTAATTTGCCAATAAGAGATATTTGTGTACTAGCTGTGCTCCAATCCTTCCTTCGGAAAAACTGTATGTATAACAATTTTAATAATATAACAACTATAAAAAAAAAAAAAAGAAATTGGGATTTAAAGCTCTACAAACAAGCATAGTAAAGCTAGTCCCAAGAGTGGTGTCATACTTAAAAGTATATATGGTAATGGTAATGGTTTGGGACTTTTAAAGTGCATATTACATGATCTTTATGCGCTATATGTTACACAAAAGAAACAAACCAAAAACCTAAATCCTAAAGTCTATTCAAGCAACCTTAAAAATCAAACACCAGAAACAGACTATCGTAGGGGAGCCAACATCACCACGCTATCTTCCTGCAATTTGAGACCACTGGCAAGCAGTGGTTTGCAGGATCATAACTCACAGATGCTCAAGTGGTGTTGACGTCTAGACTAGCCTGTCCTAGAAAAACTAAACGATTGAAAATACCTGTAATCAAAAAAAGCAAACAACAAAAATGGAAAAATTAAAAGGTTTGAAAAAGGTAGGTCTTGAGTCTCTGTAAATATCGATACAGAAGGCAACTCTCGGATTTCAACTGGCAGTGCACTCTTCTTGGGAGAAGCAGCTTGAAAGTACCTCTCTCCATATTTAGAACAAATTAAAAGGGTAGATAAAGTATATGGACATGTGGTGGAATGAACACTTCCAGTACAGGTTGATGACCGGAGCTGGATAAGATCAGTCAGGTACACGTACGTAGGTCATAAGTTGTGGATGCATTTAATGGTATAAACAAGGATCTTAAATGTTATGCACTATTTTTTGCGCTGTCTCTTGAAGTTGTATTCGCTTAAGTGATGCATTTGGTAGTCCACATAAGGCTCCATTACAATAGTCAATTCTAGATGTAACAAGAGAGTGCACAAGTTTCAATGAAGCCTCTTCGTTCAAAAACCGTCTGATATGCCTAATGTTTCTAATGTGGTAAGAAACAGATTTAAAAATGTTGGTTACATATTTTTTAAGCGCCATTGTTTTTAGAGCCAAATCAAGAAGTGTACTAGTGTGAGTGTTACCAAGGTCATCAACATGGATGTTGAAGTCACCTGTAATAATAAGGTTGGGGATGAGAGTATTGCTCAAGCATGCAAGAAAATTCAGAGAAAAATTGAATAGTAGGAGCAGGTGGTGGATGGTAGATAGTTACAGTACAAGAGTAATTTCTCGTGTGGTGATTTAGTAACAGCCTCACAAACCTCAAATGAGGAAAAGTTATTAACTTTGTTGCATGATGTGGGGAGCCTGGATTGTACATGTACAGCAATCCCACCACCTGTACTTGAAACACAAGAAAATGAGCTAAACCTAAACCCTTCTGGCTCACAGGCAACAATGATAGCCGAATTCTCATCATGAAGCCATATTTCGGTTATGCAGATGACGTTGATATCATGCTTGGTGATATATTGCGAGAATTGAGTTGATTTATTGTGAATGGACTGGACATTCCACACAGCTAATTTAAGATTGCTAGGTGATATCCAAAAGTCACTGGTACCTGTATAAGACTTAGAGGCTAATTCGTAGAAAGTGGTGAAGAATGCAAATAGTGGGCATTCACAATCTTTTTAGCATGGACCTGTTTTCCGGCACGACAACCACGTCAGGGCGTAGAATATTATATTCCTTTGTTCTGTTAAAAGTAATGGATGGAACTCTTGCTTTAATGTTTCTATTCATAGATAGTAAAGCACTCCTACTATAACAAAGTCTTGTAGAGTGAGTGTTGTTGCTAAGCCTAGTTCTAAGTATAAGAGTGGACCAACTACCTGGCAGTCGATAGGTGTGACATGGCCTCAGACAGGCTAACTGCTCAAGTATAGCAGGTTTTGTGTAGCATAGCCTAGAGTAAGAAAATGAGACGAGTTGTCTACAAGCACTAGGCAAAAGTCTGATATCTTCCACATGGTGTGCACACCATGTTGAAGATATCAGACTTTTCCTAAGCTAGAAATAAAGAAGCGTGCAACCAGTAGATTAAGGAGAAAAAAACTTGCAAAGTTAAATGTTAAGCACAAAAATGTAGACGCAAACAGAAGCTGCTACTTGCAGCACCACCGATTTATTAGAGGGAAGCTCAGCTCTGAATCCCTTCCGTTGATTCAGGTATGACATATATGATATGTAAATAGCATTTAGTTTTCCATAGTCTGGGTTTGATGATTGTTTAATATAATTAAAATGATAATTATGATGATGATGTTAAATATATTAATTTACATTGAGAACATCTTGCTATTATTATTTAATTTAGACATTTGAAGCAGCTGTTGAAAAGGATGAACACATGGCCATTGGCTTCTTTCAGCATGGCATTGCATTGGCTCGGCAATCCGAGTATCAACTGGCATGGGATGCATTTGATAAAGCACGCAGAGCACTACGTAAAAATGACAGCATTGATTACAAGCAGATTGGATTGCCGTATAAACTGTATGAATGCGAGGTAAAGTGCTTTTTGATCAATTAATGTAAGCACTGATACATTAAGGTATTATATCTGAGGTAGGTATGAATGTACAGTATATGATAATTTTTTTCCTGATCACTTGTCTCTACAAATCTATCTGTGGGTGGTTTGGTGCAATGATTTCCATAACAAACTGCAAACCAGCCATCAAGATGTTCAGAAGTTTGGACGGTTTTAAAATCCAAAAACTTTTAAAATATCAAAGTTGGTAAAAATAGTTAAAAGTACTGAGGTTGAGACATTAAAATATTATAAAGATAAAATTTTGATTGAAAAATTAAAACCAGTTTTAATTGTAAACAGCTAACATTAATTCAACATTAAATTTAATTTACCTCTTCCACGATGCGTTAAATTTTCTGATGGCAGAAGGATGAAACGATTTCCCTCTCTCTTCAATTACGCTTTTGGCAATTTTACTAATTCTATTGATTTTCTTCATGTTCATTTGACTTAAGTTATTGTACCACACTATAGCACAGAAAGTGAGCACTGAATAAATAACAGATTCATTAAATAGCTTCATTAGTTTATTACAAACATGGAATCTTTTCATTCTTCTTAGAAAATATAACCTCTGGTGGCATTTAATGGTAATCTGTTTGGTATTTTCTTTCCAGTCTAATTTACTATCAACAACTGTGCCTAAGTATTTATGATTATGGACAACTTCAACTACCTTATTCATTGTTTTTACTTCATCATATATATGATCACCTTTTCTAAAATCGATAATAACCTCTTTTGTCTTTTAACATTTATTAAAGTCAATCGTGACGTCATCACTGCAACTCCAAATCTTATTTGCCTATTCCCCACCGTCCACTAATTTTTCAATTTAATTAAAATTCAAAAATTTCAATTTTTTAATGCATTCAAAAATTTCCTTCGGGCTTTGCAGGCCCTCAGGAAATTTTTCAAACAATAAAATCTAACCTTCGTATAATAACTTTCCTATAGTGTAATGTGCGGAGCTCCACTAATCGCTTAGTATTAGTTTGTTCTTTGAGCACCAGGTTGTGAAATGTTTGATATTATCATGGTATGGATGGACACTATCATCATTACTTTTAATAAGACCAACTAAAGCAAATGTCATCTGCATATTTAACAGTAAAACATCTTATTGTAGAGCAAGCATCTATTGAACACTTAAAATCATCTGTAAAAATAAAATTGGAGATAAAACACAACCTTGAGGTGCTCCTGTGTTACACTTAAGATTTTCTGATATACAATTAGTAAAACTAACATATTGCTCTCAGTAGTTTAAAAAAATTATTAATCCATAAAATAACAGATGGATTAACTCCTAAAACACTCATCTTTATCATTAAAATGTGTGGTTGTATAGTATTAAAAGCAGAGGAGAGAAGTCCAAAAAAAAAAAAATTCTAGCATAGGCATTTGGTTTATCTGTGTAATCAAGAATGTTATGGAATAAAAAGGAAACGGCATCATCAACTCCTCTCTTAGAGCGATATGCAAATTGGCAACCGTCTAATTTATCGATAGTGTCTGCAAGAATAACATTTTTTATAATTTTTTCCAGACATTTTATCTGTATTCCAGTGAGCGTGATGGGTCTATAATCATTTAAGCATGTAGGGTTTTTTTTCTTAGGAAGAGGATGTATTTGTGACCGTTTCCATATTCTTGGAATTTCGTTGGTTCTAAGCGACCAATTGTACAATTGCATAAATACATCAGATAGTTTATTTCTGCACTCTTTTAATTTATCTGGACCACCTGTTTAAGAGGATTTTCTTAAAAACTAATTTTGTTGATTAATGGCATCTCCACTTCAAAAATATAATGTTGGACTTCACTAACTGTCGAACCTTGCTAAAATCTTGGTTATTGAAACGCGAGTAAAAGGAATTCTGTTGTTTTGCCATCTTATGAGCATCTTCTGGTATCACACTACAAACCGATTTTTTGTCATATCCTGTCTATCCTGTCCTATTTGTTTGCTGTTGCTCGATTTAAGTCTCTCCTCCACTTTTTTTCCATATTCCCTCTTACAACATTTAATCTTTTTTAGTACTCTCTGTTTTAGCTTCCTTTCCTGATCATTGTCACATTTATACTTACTTTGCACTAACTTTTTGACATGTCCATTTAGCCATGGCTTATTGTTAGGAAATATTTTCACCTTTTTTTCCTTGATCACCATCATTGTGCAGAAATTAATATAACCAGTAATAGCCTCTGTTATTGCTTCATTTAAGCTTGCATCATCAATCAAAACATTCCAATTCGTAGATTCAAAGCATGTTCGAAGTTTATCAGTGTTATCCTGTGACCAAATTTTAATTTTTCTAATTGTGGTCTTTTATCCTTTGCACATACCGTGGCAACATCAATACTGTTTTATGATCTCTAAGGTTCCCAGCTCAGGTTTGATGACACATTTATAGGTATCAGGAAGATATCCAGACCATTTATCGAGGATGTTCCCAATCCTTGTGGGCTTGTTCACATATTGATGAAAATGAGGAACTACATTTTTTAATTCGCAATGGGCATTGAAATCCCCTAAGAGAATTTTAACAGCATTTGGCGAACTATTATTCATGTCTTTTATAAGATCATGAAGCTAGGCAGCTGAATTCGTCACATTAGCAACCATGGTGATATACACTGCAGTGATGACTAGTTTGGGAAATTCCCTCGGCAAATAGAAAGGTCTGAGGGACAGGGTAAGTATCTCTATATCCGGTGAACAATACTGCCTGTAAATTTGAATATTGAGCACCATCGGTCGTTCACATAGATGCATACCTCTCCTCCGACCTCTTTGCCGGCATCTGGTGTTCTATCTCCCCGTATACACGTATATCCATCAATATGGCTGAGATGAATAAATAGAATAAATGGTGACTGCATGTCATCAATAATGATTGTAACATCAGATCATAAATATCAAAACATCTGAAAAAAAAAAAATAATTATAAATTATGTTAATATCCATTCATAGATTTCGTCTGTCCATTGGTTAGATTCTACCTCAATATTGAATGGTCAACCTGTCTCCATCCATTCATAATAATAATAATAATAATAATAATATTAATAATAATAATAATAATAATAAACTGTTTGTATAGCACCTAATGGATCACAGATCCCTCTAGGCACTTTACATAAATCTTAAACTAGGGTGAAAAACCCAACCCATTGAAATGTCCATTTACAATTTTTTCCATTTACTTTTCATATATAAAACCTTACTTCAAGTAAAAACATTCTATTGCCTAACATATGATCTGATATGAACATTACACATATTATGTTTATAGGTTCTCAACAACCAGTCCCTTATGTATATGTACCTTGGCGATCAGGAATTAGCCAAGAAGGTACTGGAGTTGGCACTGAAGAAGAAAGCTGAAGTAAGGCACAGCAAAATTGATGCAGCTATGGATAAGCTTAAGGTAAGTGTTTTAGTTTGATTTTTTGATTGTTGATTGTGTTAATACATATTGCACTGTATGGTGACACTTTTTTTTTTAACGTAGGTCTTTCTTTTTTTTTTGTTCATTATTTATAGGCCTCATCAGTTTTTGACCTGTTCACATTACCTAAAGATGCAGTTTTCAAACCACCAGCATCCAAGGTAGAAAACATCAAGAAGGTGGATTACCTAGGTCAGAAGAAAGTTGTAGCAAAGTTTGAGGTATGAACACGTATTTGTTTTAGGTACCTGAAGAGATATTATTAATATTGTTGTTACCCAGTCAGCTAGAGGCAGACTCTATGGGTTCTGTTTTCTTAGCGGTGATTCTTGTTCTGGCAACAATTTAAAACGTTACTAATGGCAAACGGTTGGGCCAATTTCAATCAGACTTCGTCAGTATAACCAGTGACATGTCTCATACATGGGATGTTTAGATTTTTTTTAGAATAAACCACGAGACTCCATGTCTCTGATATGTTATGTTTATTAATTAATAATGTAACTTTTAAATTTAAACCATTATTCTTTGTATTCTGTATTTCGATAAATCTGATCGCTATCCCATATTCTCTTAAACTCACGAATCTAAAGCCGGGCTCTCACTGAGTTGTACATCTGTCTTGCAACCAAATCCAATTTTGCTCTCTATGAGCGCTAGACGTTGCAAAACCATCTGCTGATTGTCAGTGACAAGCTGAACACATCATCATTTAAAGCGATCCGTTGCGCATGTCGTTGTGTTATGTTCTTCGTAGAATGACGTCGGCTTAATAAAATCATTATATAATAATCACAAGTATATTTATTTTACCAAGATTAATGAAAGTTCTATGTCTTCATTACATACCGAACTTTCAAAAACTGACTGGTCCGTGGTTTACAGCATTACAGATGATCTCAATCATGCTTACAATCTATTTAATAATAAGTTTACGTCTATATACAATTCACATATATACAATTTCGCAAGAACGTAAACCATGGATTCCTAAGGGTATAATTAAGTCAATTGATACCAGGAACAATCTTTATATTAAATACATAATACATCTGGCATTAAAAGTGACAAAGATTATTAATACATTAAATAGAGGAATAAATTAACCAGTTAATTCGTCACTGTGTGAAGTAATAGTACACTAATAAATTTAATAATTATACAAACAACATTTATAACACTTGGAAAACTAACTATATTCATAACAATTTAGGAAAAAACACTAAATCTTGCTTACTCCATATTTTGTTCACTACAATATAAAAACTACTGATCTATCAACCATTGCCGATGAACGCAATAACTATACTTTACCAGTGTTGGTCACAATCTCGCACAGAGCATCTATAATCCTTGGGGTAAATTAAAATTCTCATCTTTTTTCAATATGTCTCTAAAAATATTCTTTATTTTTACAACTACTACATGAGTCTGAGATTATTGACCTAACAAAGAAATTCAAAGATAAAAGAAGTCCTGGTTTTGATGGGTTCTCTAATAAAATTATTAAGTACAATGGCAGATTCAAGGGGGTCCCTGCTAGCCCGGGCCCCCCAAATTTTTCTTTTTGTTTTAATTATGATTTAGGATTTAGTATCTAAAAAGAACAACAGAGTGATATAACACTAAATTATAGCTTTCATAATTCATCATTTTTATAATAAATTTTTATTAATGTTATGTCGGTCAATTTTGAACTTTGACCCTGATATCAGCTGATCCAATTATCTTATTTCATATGTTTATGCTGATTAGGTACCTAAAAGCGCAACACAGAGATATGACACTGAATTGTAGATTACTGTATATGTAATTAATATTGTAATGGTCAATCAATTGGTATATTCCGACCTTTCACCCAATATCAGCTGATAAAGTCATATTGATTTGCGTATTTTAATACAATTATATTATCTATAAGTACAATATAACAAAGTGCTAAAACACCGGATTTTATGTTTAATATTTTCTATAGTAACCTTTTATAATTAATCAATTTTGACCTTTGACTGTCAATATCTTAAAAATTCCCCCTGGTCTAGAAAAGTTGTATGAATTGAATTAAATTGAAATTGAATTGAATAGCTGAAACCAATAACGATTTTACTCTATTATTTTAACAAAAAGTACTTTTGTTTTATGTTGGTATGAAGGTGACGTCTCAAAGCGTATCAAGACTTACTTCACGGTAACTTAGGCCAAACAAATAAACCAATCATTTTATTTACTAAAAATGTTTTTTTCTTCTGGTACTTTTTGTACTTGTACTTTGTATTAACATAACGTGTCATCATACTCATCAATAATAATAATTCATAGATAATGAATTGCATTCCCCAAGGTTCATTATTAGGTCCACTTTTATTTATTTTGTACATTACCGATATGTATAGATCTTCAAATTCCCTCGCTTTCTTTCTTTATGCTGATGACACAACTGCATTTTATTCTTCCAAAGATATTCATTCTCTTTTCCATACTGTAAATCATAATATGATGCTCATGTCCCAATATTTTGCATGTAACAAGCTATCCATTAATCATAAAAAATGCAGTTTCATTCCATTTCGGAGCCCTCAAAAGGATAAATTTATTGACTCTAAATGTATAACATTTTTATTGATAATCACGTTATACCCCAGGTCTAAAGTGCCAAATTGTTAGGAGTTTACCTTGACAGTGGGTTAACGTGGAAAACGCACATTAAAGAAATCGAAAACAGGTTTCCAAGAGCCTTGGTGTCATTTTTTAACTTCCACATTTATCCCTCCCAATATATTACGTATATTGTACTGCTCCCTGATCCTTCCTTATCTGACCTACTGTAATATTGTATGGGCAAATACCGTAGTACCCATCCAACCTCAACAAACTCTTAACTATCCAAAAGAAGGCAGTCAGGGTTTATCTGGCTCTCCACAGCGATCTCATTCTTCTCCTTTATTCTTGAATTTTAAACTTCATAAACTTTATGATATTAATGCATTAGAGCAATCTATTTTTTATACTCTGCTATGAATTCTCTTCTTCCTTATCATCTTTGTAATATGTTTAAACATACCTTTTCCGTTCATGAGCATCATACAAGAGCTAGGTGATAAATTTACTCTGAATCATCTAAAATTTATACGGCTAAATTTAAAAATCACCTTTCATGCATTATTAAACTCCACATACGTTATCTTACTATACTAAACCTCAAGCAGCTTCTCATAGCTTCCCGGTCTTAATTTGATATTTTTATTTTTTTATTTATTTATTTATTTTTTTTTTTGCTGTTGTGATTTGTCCTTCAAGCATTTTTCAACCCCCCTCCTTCCCCTCTCCAGATATGCCACAGGGTATACTGTATTGTCAAATCGGCAAACTGTGTTTCGGGAAAATGGGATTCATGGTTTCTGAGTAGGCAAACTGGCATTCGGCAAACTAGTTTCAACAATCTTTCTGGCCTAGATCCATACTACTTTTAATAATAAAACTGTAAGTTAAGGGTGGTGTACTGAACACTTGTGGGATAATTAATAATAAAAAATGTTTAGTTAATATAGGTTTATAATTGAATGAAAACATAAATATAGGCCTATATATATTGTTAATTATAATAGATGGCAACTTTTTAAGTCAATTCTAAAATAAAATAGGCCTAGTCTAGTAGTGGTAGTAGGCTTATGGCTTGCCTAGTACAGAAATACTATATAGTAAGGAACTTCATTCCAGATACTTTCTTTCATATCTGAATGTTTAGCTAAACTTCATTCTATTTAAAAATCTGGGTGGATTTTAATTTACTAAAATTTGTGTATATACTGTGGGGAGGGGGGGCCAGTGGAGCGAATCCAGTCACTTGGCTGGTGGGCCAGGTTATGTCCCTGGAGGCCACGGATATTTAACGAATTATGGGGAATTTTTATTACTTATTTGATAGACATCGAGCTACTATATATGAAATCAGCTTCCAAAACCAAAACATTTTGAATAAAACAAGAAACAAAGAGTATGCAATGTAACCATCTAATTTATTTCAAATCCTCATTCTTGAAAGTGAAATTCTTCATTTTGGAAATTTTTGCATGAAATTTGTCAAGGTGGAGGTTGCTTCCACTCACGATGTATTCAAAGCATCATGAGGCTATCCAAACGAGCATTTGTCATAACAAAATGTAAATTATTTTTAATTAGTCAAATTGAACTATTATTATTATTATTATTATTTATTATTATTATTATTATTATTATTATTATTATTATTATTATTATTATTATTATTATTATTATTTATTATTATTGTATTATTATTATTATTATTATTATTATTATTGTGATGAAAAGTTAACACAAATAGTTTAATGAAAGTAAATAATTTTTTTTATTTGTCTATTCCCTGACAAAATTTACTCATCTTCCCTGACAGGGAGCCTATGCTCCCCCCCCCCTCTGGTGCCACCACTGGCCCTAGACCCAACCTAAGCCTCAGAATTAAGGCTAAGCTTAAGGCTTGCTTTACTCTAAAAAATCAATGAAAAAATGCATCCCCTATTGAAAGATCTGCCTACAGACCTGAAAAGTATGTCAACCAATAAATGCTATTTTTATATCAATTATTTTCCAGGTCTAAATGCCACCTTTTTGTGCTGTATTTTTTAATGATTACATTGAATAGCAAAGAGAATTAGCCAGCAGACCAAGCGACTTACCTCCTCGAATCATCATGCACCTTAGTAGCACTCCCCCAGCGTAAGACTCGCACTGCTCGCAAAATTGCACTCCCTGTTGAAAATACTGCCTACAGGCCTTAAAAAGCGTATCTACCAGTGGATCCTATTTTAAAGTTGTCTTTCAGGTCTGAATGTAACCTTTACTCTGTAATTTTTTTTTTCTTATAATTGAACAGGAAAGAGAATTAACCAGCAGACCAATTAAATTAACACCTCGACTCAGCATGGACCTTAGTGGAATTCCCCTTAGTAGCACCAACCCCAACGGAGAGGCATATCGTCGGTCTTCAAGTCCAGGAATCAACATCACACATCATGGTAGCTTAGGCAATGAAAATGTTGATGTTTTTACAAATGTGACGGATGACAACGAATTTGAGGACAACAGATGCTACTCACCACCTGCTATAGATGAAAATAAGGATAGTGACACAGATACTTACGGACCAATCCCAGAAAGTTTGCGTGCACCTAGCCCTGGGCCACCGACTCGCCCAGCCCCGACACCTCCGATTCAACAAATTTGGGAACGAAAGGATAGTCTTGGACCACCAATAAGAGATGCTCCTTCTCCTCCTCATCCATTGAAACCAGAAAACGAAGAAACTGAATTATATACTAATTTTCCAGCGAAAAATAACAACACTGTTTATAATTCTTCTCATCTGTCACCAACAAATAAAAAGCCATTGCCATTACCGAAGCCCACACGTTTCTAATATGTGTAGTTCATTCTTTTACTATTTACTCTTTTGAATAATGATTTTTTTTTGGAACATAGAAAATAATATTTATATTTTAGAATTTATATATTTTTCTACAATATATATACTAATTAGAGGAAGACTAGTTTTTGTATTTTCATTATAATATTTAAGAAGATCACAGTATACTAGAAAACACTGTGTATCATCATTGAATTAAAAAATAAGTAAAGCTTTACTCGGTGGTAGAAAAACAAATGTTGCTGTTTGGTTTTCTTTAGGAAAGCTATGTTTTCTGAGGATTATGCAGGTGTAGGCTGCCAGGTTAGGGTCATCAATCAGAAATCAATGAACCACAGAATTATCAACAGGAAGAAAATCAGATGACTCCCATCCCAACTAATTCTACACATGATCCCCTAAGATAGCCTTATCCACACTGATTTTGCCATATGCAATGGGGTATATTATATTTTATATATTATTTATTGTAAGTTAAAGTTGACTTTACAAAATGGAGGCTTCTTTATCAAACTTAGTAAGTCATTTGCATATTTACATGGGTGTAACTTACTTAGATGATGTTATTATTATTAATGATTTATTTGCTTGGTCTCAATACAATATAATCAACTAATTCCTCCATGATATGATGATGCTTAGTGGTGATTGGTTAATGTATAGATGTTGCCATTAGCTGATTAGCTCATGAGGTCACATTAATTAGCTAATTTTCTTAAATTGAGCATTTATAATTATTTGGTTGTAAATTTGAAATGAATCTAGTCTGGTTACAGCACTCGAAATTAGAGGTTGTCATTCTTGCAGTTAATGAACGAAATCAGCTGTAATATTAGTTGAAGAAAAATAAAAAAACTCAGTATTTGGAGACATGTGTTGGCTGATTATATGAGTATTTTTCAACCGTTGAAAGTGAAAACGAAGATCGTGTGTGTGCAGATGGTGTGAAATAGAAGTGACACTACAGAAGAAAGGCTGTTGTATTAACAAAAATACAATAAGCCACAAGCATAATTGGCTACAGAAAGCAAAACACAAAGACAAAACATAACCTATTTTAAGGTAATTTGGATTATAACAATGTTCTAAAAGATTCAATTGCATATCCAATGGGGTGGGGGTGTGGTGGAGGTGCCTGATCTATCTAGAGGTGTCATAATGGTGGGGCTGAGGTTGTCTAAACCAGTGGCCTGGGGTAACCATAGGTAAAAAATAATAAAATAAATAAAAATCATTAAGCGTATACATTCATCCAGTATCATTTTTGTCTTTTTCCCACAAGAATTGTAAATAAAGCTGACCGTTTATCGATGAAAGCTCGTAATTAATTGCTTCTAATTCTTTTTTTAATGAATATTTTAATTACTTCTACTACTCTAGAGTTTGTTTACATTGGATCAAATAGTAAATTCTTTTAAATTAAATTAATTAATAAATATCATAGGCTTGGACCCTGGACATTGTCAGTGTACATACAAGTTGGAAAATACGAATAGACCTGACAGAGATTCGATTGTCAAATAAATATTGAATTAATATATTAAACCAATGGCGGATTTAATGGGAGCCCCCTCTCCCCTAAATTTAACACAAATTGAGAAAAAAGAGAATTCTACTCAAATTTAGAGGCCCATAGAAATTCCAGATAGCATTTTTTCCCCATTTTTCAAAAATAATAATTACTATCACGGGGCCTCGATAATGGCATGAGTCCCCTAATAATGAGCCCAATTTTTTTTTTTGCGCCTTAAGGCGCAATTTTTCTTGGGCTTCGCGATCGTAGCTGGGGCCCACACGAACCCTTGCCACTTTACAGTTTCCCCTCTTGGCAGCCCTGACTACTGCAAAATATGGTGACCAACCCAGGTTGTACCGGTACCATTCAGTGATGTGTATGTTATTGAGAAATATTTTTTTAGCCCAATGTTATATCAAAGTGACCACAATGTAACTTTACTGTTAGCAGTGGTGGATTCAAGGGAGGCAGCCAGCCTGATCCAACACCCACTCTCCCTCCCTAAAAATTTAATAACTATATAACATGGAGAAAAAATGAAAATTATATTCAAATTTAAGTCTGAGAGCAGTGCCATTTCTGGCCATCTAAGGGTGCTGTACTCATTAATTTTCTTACCTCAGCCCCAAACATGCTGGGGCTGACGTGGTTCACTGTAGACCCCCCATCTGTGAAAGTTCCTGCCTGGGTCTCCTCTGTTTCCATTTACTGGATCGCCAATATATTTTTTATATTATTATTTGTTTCAGATGAATTGTGTAAATATTTAGAATATTGCTTATGTTTATGTTTAGTGGGTTTCAACAGGCCATGGCATCCGAGACTAGAGTTTTAGTTTTGTTATAGAAGTCTGTACAAAAGGAAAATATTTATTATAAGTTTGTTTAAGTGTCGATTCAAATGTGTTATATGCAAGGTTGGGATCTGTAAACAAAAAAATATGGTTTCCCACTCGCGAAGTGTTTTGAATGTCACATTTAAATAATTCTAAATTTTGAGTATTACTTTCCCGGAACGTAGGTACATGCTGAGGAAGAGAATAGACATTTTTTTGAAAGCAGGAAATATTAAAAATAGGCAAATGGTCTGAGACGTCACTATATAGTGTACCATTGTGATTAGAACATTATGTTTAATGTATGATGGTACAGTGACCAGAAGTGAAGCGGTAGTTGAGGTGATTTTGGTAGGGCGGTGTATAAGGGGCAGATAGTTGCTAAACAAAGAATCAACCAAATTAAGAACTTGGATTATTAGTCATATTTAAGAAAGTCTATGTTGTAGTCTCCGAGAAGAAAAAAATATTTTTTTTTCCTTTAGAAAGGTTTGCTAAGGATTGGTTCTAAAGACCTTTTTTTTGATAGGTTATGCCTAATACGATCTTTACATCATTGTTCATTTAGCACTGTTTCTATCATTATCTGATTAGTTATACCACATATACACAGCAACATTGATTCTATATGTTACTTATAATACAGGTATGACTTCTAGAGTATTCTTTGGCAACAGCATATCATTTGTTTGAAGAAGTGTCCTGGTTGGGTTGTATCTGCGATATACCAAGGTAATTCAACTGTTGAATTGCCTTGGATATACCAGGGGCCCATAGTGTTAAATATGTATGGCACTCACCTTGACAGCAAGAAATCACATTTTAATTCCAACCGCCAGGGGCACATTTTCAAACAGTTGAGAAGGAACTTTTTTTTTTTATTTGATAGGCTATTCCCGATACAATACACACATCACTTTTCATTTATTCGGGCTCTGTTTTCACCATTATTTAATTATATAAACAGAGTGCTGCACACAAAAATTAATTATATACATACATAAGATGTGTATAAGAGACAGCAAATGGACTTATTATTTATAGTATGATATATTATATTCCCTTTCATATATTTATATATCATTTGAAAATGATAATTAGCCATCTCATAGACATGAGGTCTATTCGATATTAGTGTCTTCACACCATTAATTTGAATATTTGATTAATGTTTACATAATTTCATTTATGCTAAAACTAGCTTTAATATAAACGATGTTTAATATCTGCATCTATCTCTCTCCCTCTGCACTTGCTCTCATTACATACAAAGCAGTTATTTACTTATTTTTTTATTTTCATTACTTTCGATTGATTACCAATTTGTTATTCCATAAATGTTTTCTATTATGAGATGTTTGATGATTGCATGATATCCCTAATTATACGTATACACAGTCTTGATTCACAGTGCTGGTACTTTACATATGTAAATATGGAAAAAAAATATTTTGGCCGCCATCTTGATATCTAATATGGCCGCCATCTTGAAATTTAATATGGCGGCCTTTTAACATAATTTATGATACTCCCGGATATCAAAAACACGAGTGTCATTTGTTGTAGATGTGACGATATTAACAACATTATCAATAATTAATTTGGCGGCCATCTTGAAATCTAGTATGGTAGCAATCTTGAAATTCAATGATGGCATTCTGACATAATTTCTGATGGCTGCATGATACTCAACAATTCAACAGAAGGACGCACATCTCGGGACATCAAAGGTTATAACTCTGGCATCGACATTCTAGGCGCACGTGCGTCCCTACACGCTGAACGTCACAAAACCATAGCAACCAGACCATAAACCGTTAACGTACGTGACAAATTACTCACGCGCGTGTTAGTTGCCATGATAATCGCGCGTCGTGCAGTGATTACAAAGGCCTAATGATATTTTGCACTAACATTAGACTGAAATTATATTCTTCATTTCAACATTAATTTTACCAAAATTGTGGTGAATTGTCGTTTATGAGACTTACTTCGCAGAAAAAATTAATAAATGTTCTGTACATACTCAAATGTTCATTTTCGGCACCTTATGCCAACATTGTCAAAATGACAGATTAATGTTACATAAGAACATGAAATTTTATAAAATTCGTAAATTTTAAATTGCTATAACTTTTCATTTTCTTTGTCAATTTTCACAAATCATAAGAACATGAAATTTTATAAAATTCGTAAATTTTAAATTGCTATAACTTTTCATTTTCTTGGTCAATTTTCACAAATCAAATTGCAGTTTATAGAAGCATTTAACAATCTCGCGGTAAAAAAAAATCAGATGTAACAGACATTGCGAAGTACCCACAATTAATAAAAAATTGAAATGCTTAGAAGATTCTTAATTCTATTTTCTTAGTCTAGAAATAGAGGAAGTAAGTGAAAAATGTGGTGTTAAATTATAGATGCATTCTTGATATTTATGTATTTGCGGTTAATAAAGCATAGCACCTTTTAGATAGAAAACTTTAGGGGTTTTTGAATGATATCCATGCGCACTTGATTCCCCAATGCTACAGTAGGTTGGTGGGTGCACTTTCTCAGAAATAAATTAGTAAATATTTTTGTAAGTACTTGTATTGTGATCTATGATAATTACTTGTATTGTGATCTATGATAATTACTTGTATTGTGATCTTTGATTACTTATATTGTGTTCTCTGGTAAGTACATGTTCGGACCTTTGTCAGACAGCTTCAGAGAGGCTGTGTGACAATTTAGGGTCTCGTCCGTGAAATAACTGAACGGAATACTTTACAACACCACTGATCAATTAAACTTTGCTTAATGTTAGGGATAATTAATTCAAGATATTTTTAGATTTTGGGATTTGTAGATGACGTTTTGCGGATCTGTAAGTATGGATATTGAAAAGTTTGTAGAAGCAGGCAAAACTTTAGGCTGAATGTAGTAGATTGAGAGAGTTTGTTGAAAAGAGAGGACAGGCAAATGAGAGAGCTGAAAAGGAGAACAAAAGGCAAGAGAAGAATTAGAGAAAAGGGAACGAAGTGAAAGAGAGGAACAAGAAACAAATGTTCAACTAAAAATGCATAGATTGGAAATACAATCAGAGCAGGAAAAGAATAAATCTAAGTCAGGCAGAATATTACCTGTTCCCAACACTGGATCATCCAAAGTTGAAGCAAGTAGACCTAAATTACCAGCATTTAAAGAAGGTAAGGATGATCTGGATTCTTATTTAAAATGATATGAAAGATATGCCAGTAGTTCAGAGCGGAAAGAATGTGGTTGGGCAGTAAATTTAAGTGCTTTATTAACATGAAAATCTTTTGCAGTTTATTCTAGGTTTTTGACTGCTGAAGCTAATGATTAGAGATTACTTAAAACTTCTCTATGGAAGCGTTTCCAGTTGACAGCAGATGGGTTTCGACATAGCTGCGTGAATTGCAAGACTTGAAGCTGGAGAAAGTAGTCACGAACTTGCTGCAAGGTTCTTGGGGAACATCAGCCGAGAACGTTAAAACTCTATGGCTGAAATTGCGAAGCAGTACCTTAAAGCCCATGGAAGAATGTTTGGTCAGCCTATAAGTTTTAGGAATCCAGTTTTAAAACCCGTACCAAATCCAACCACAAGAGCAGTAAACCCTACTATGAGAGCTCCATTCTCATCTCAAATGGTAAGCAAACGCACTCCTGTAAATTTTTATTTATGTCAAGTAGAATTTGTCGATTTTCAGCATTGTATAAAACCAACATTCCCCCTAAGTGTTGTAGGTCAAAGAGTTGGACACGTAGCCAAAATCTGCAGGCAGGACACAAACAAATGTGCCGGCTTATCTTATCCCAAGACATGTCAACATTGGCAACCAAAATCTGCTTTCCAGGAAAAGGGTAGTAATGAAGATCCCGATGTGGATAAATATAAACCAGAGGTAAGTGCTTGCATGGTTGTAAGGAAAATGGCGTAATTTATGACTGCCGCATCGATGAAGAGGTTAGTCAGGTAACACTTAAATGTGGGAATTTTATTCCTATTAAGCGCAGCTTATAGCAACTCACTAAAGGTGTTTCAACATTTTCAAAAGTGGGAGGTAGAAAATGTTGTGCACTTTCACATATGCATAAAAATGTTGATTCAAAACATAGTTACCAACCCAAAATATTTAAAATGCGTGATTTGAAATGCGGGGCGGGGGGCAGCAGAGCCCCTGCTGGGGTCCAGAGTCGAGGGGTTCTGAGAGCGAATCCCCTTGCGTTCCGACGATCTGAGTATTTTAAAGTTGTTTTTAGGGAGTGTTTATTGACAATACCGAGTACATAAACAAAAATATTTTTAATGAAGCCACGTACAGTTCAAGTTTCAATGTATGTTTAATTTGAGTACCGGAACTATATACACAAACATTCATTACTCAAACAAACAAAAAATGAATAGGCTGCGGTGGTGAATCTTTCCTATCATTCAACATTATTTCTACCCCTCCTGTTTGACACACCTTAATAATTTGTTTAAAGGGCCAACATTTATTTTAAGTTGGGCTCACGGGATATAATATCTGAGTACCGGTAGTTAAGCAAAAATGCCTCTCCATTATATAAAAAAAAAAAATTAATATGTTCTCTGCCTTACAATGTATAATGAACATATCCTGATGGAAAACAAAATAATGCGAAAACTAGGACTAAAAAATAGGATACATTGAAAAAATGGGTGAATTAGCCGGGGGGAAACAATAATAATAATAATAATAATTCGGGATTTATATAGCGCCTCACGTTGACACAACCTCGAGGCACTTAACAACAACAGAGAACAGCACTCCAAGTAAAAAAAAATGCCTCTCCAAGTGGAAAAAATCAAGGCATTATGGCAAGTAGCCACCGCCATAATGCTATTCTGTAAAGTAAAGCCTCAAACCACCTTGATTTTGAGTCTACTAAATTAAAAAATCTTCCCAGGCTTTTCCAGATATAGCAATAACTAACTTTATTCTTTTGCGTTTTTTAGCAGATTAACTTTTTTTAGATTTCAGTGTCAAAGACAAGCTTGCGTACAAACCTAACATAATAATAATAATAATAATAATAATAATAATAATAAGTTACATTTATATAGCGCATATTGCACAGTGCCTCTATGCGCTTCACATAAAATTATAGAAATTATAGAAAAGATTGAATTTACAATATAATAGGGTGTGGTAGAAAAATAATAAGGGTCAACTATCCGCCTCTGCCCTAGTGCAGTCCCGGTCCCCTACCTAGGTTGTGCGAACAAAGGAGCCGGTTTCACATTTGCCCTGCCACAGGCGACCAGGTGCTCAGAGTCTGCAACCAAGATAGCGGCCCCAGGAGACAAAGCAGGCCACTCCGTTGTGAAGGAACACGATATAAATTATTAAACAGTTACATTTCCATCTTCTATATCTATAAAATAGGAGCCGGCCATGAATTCACACGCGTGATCTTTCCTTAAAATTAAAATTCAAAATTTAAAAGTAAATAGACATTTTGAAAACAAGGACAATAAACAGTTTCTCCCAAAGTACAGAAACTTCTCTTTAAATGAACTTGAAACTAATACAAAAAACAAATTCTTTTGTATTTTAAATAATTAATTAAAATTAATCAAGAAACATTAGAAAATTCAAGAATAAAACATTAAAAATAACAAGCTTCTGATCTTTTGACTTTTGGTAATTAATATATATATTTCTTTTTCAAAAGGGTATTGCGTTGTTGTCTTCATTTATAATGATAACATTATTTATCAAATGATTTAATTTGATTTTTTTTAAATAGCTTCATGGGCCAAATTTGGCTCGTGAGCCGCCTAGTATTAAGAACCATGGTCCTACACGTTTGGAGTCCATAGAAGGTCTGCATAACCAGAACCAGTTAACATACCATACCAATCCATTTTTTGTAAAGCGTCAATAAAGTAAGTATTTACGTAAACTGACAACTGCATTTTCAGTCACGTACATAAGGGTTGGTTGTGACAATTAACGCGCAAAACCGCATGCGCCTTCAAGCTCTCGGTGAATTGAATGTCAAACGAGATATTCGAAAGCTCTCTATGTAATAACTCAAGTTGCATGGTTGTTTTATATATTTATTAAAACTGATTTTTTTTTTCTAATTTTAAATATATTTTCTCTGATTTCGTGATTATTCGTCATCACGCGTAGACTTGTACTAGGGAACAGTAAAATTACACAGTGTAATTTCACTGTTCCCTGCTTGTACTAAATGCGTGACAAATTCAATGTCTGCATGTGTTTCTGCCAAATGCGTGTTACATCCAAAATAACTTTAAAATGCGGGACCGTCCCGCACGATGCCAGACGGTTGGTAACTATGCAAAATAACATGCAATATGTAAAATAATTGTAAAATTACAATGTAACATGGATATAATATTCATTTTTAAGCAACCATTTTTTTTTGTACATTTTCAGAGGGGCGGGTAAAGGGGGAATAGAGTACTGTTAGTACACATCTGAAAATATTCATAATTGTGAACGACCACTAAGAGAATGCCAATTTCCACAGGTACTATTGAATCGCATCTAGTTTCTGTTCTCTGTGACAGTGGTTGAACTGGTATGGTGGTAAAGAAAGAGTTGGTGTTACCTGGACAACTGACTGGTAAGATAAAAACTTGTGCTTTAATTGATGGTACTGTTAGGAACCTTCCTGTTGCTGAAATAGAAATCCGTACTCCATTTTTTCCTGCCATACCCAAGCCCTTTGCATGGATAGATTAATCCATGATTTTTGATATTAGGAAATATTGAAGGTGTAAGACCTCCGGAAGATCCTGAAAAGACTTTGACGGAACAACAATCCCCAGTATGTTTAATTTCATTTCTTTCTATTTATTATTCCTCAAAGAACAGGTTGCAAAACAGGCACAGTGAAAGAAAAAAAAAACGAACACAAACAGGGCAGAGACAGGATTCCTGAGAAGTGAACCAAATCACTATCTGGATAGGTCTCCCATTGCACTG
Organism: Anneissia japonica; assembly: GCF_011630105.1. Lineage (NCBI taxonomy): Eukaryota > Metazoa > Echinodermata > Crinoidea > Comatulida > Comatulidae > Anneissia > Anneissia japonica. The sequence continues at coordinate 425,292 of NW_022706987.1, forward strand.
TTTGGAGATAATACCTTAGAATAAACACACGATAATAATATTAATAATAATAATAATAATAATAATAATGAAAATAATAATAATAATAATAATAATAATAATAATATAATATCATTATTACCACTACCACCACCCTTATATTATATCATAAATATTACTTTAATTTAAAAAGATGACATAGAAGCTGAAAATGGTTTTTAACTGAGATTAATTCAAGACGTAGTTCGTAGGAAAGATCTCTTCAATTGAAAAAAGCTCTAGTCATTCGGCGCTGAACTTATTCAAGTGAGTTGAGATGTCCCTTTTGATGCGGCAACCAAGCAGGTATACCGTATTCAATAATTGGACATACAATAACACAAACTAATTTTGGAATTACAACAGTATCCCTACAAAGAACAAATCACTTAATAAAACTGGTTAGTTTCGAAGCCTTAGATCTGGTCTGAGTAACATGCAAGCCCCAATATAATTTTGAGGTAAAAGTTACCCCGATGTATTTGTAAGAAATAACCTGGTTTAATGTGTTGACACCTATTATATATAATTACTAGCATTTTCGCTTAACCTGGTTGACCTAGTTAAGCTTGGTAGATTGCTTGGAGAAAACTCAGTTTCGAAATTCTTTTCAAAGAAAACATGGTTCCCAGTTGATTTCGGAAAAAAGTTTTTATAAAAATTTTCACATCTACCTTGGAATACTGTAGAAATAACTTGCAGGAAGAGAGTGATTTACAAATGCGAAATTAAAATTAATAAATATACCATCACGGTCCACTACCTGTTAAACCTGGGTGGTGGGCTATCGAATCAATTCCATTTTGTTTACATATACATGATCAATTATGGTATCATCATTACTGTTAATACTGTGTCTTCTAGTTACATAAGGGACAATTTGAGTAAAATTTAAAATATCAAAAATGGAAGTAAGTTTCTTGAGTAAAATACATGAGTTAAAATTATTGCAGGAAAATCTAATATTAAAATCGCTATGAAAGAGGTGCATGTCAGCAAGTACAACATCAATTCAGTTTTCGGAGGTCGATATAAATGACCTTGCCCTTTTTTAGTATATAAAATTGTCCATATTAACTCAATTTCATCTATATCATATTGATGTGCCAAAACGGGATGAAGGTCAGTTGGCAGCAATCAGTAGGCCTACTCCTCCTCCATGGCGATTCCTGTCTTTACGAAAGATAGCGTATTGCTGCATTAGTAACAGTTTGGAATCCAATATAGTTTCATTGGCTATGGTAACTTGTAGATCGCATAGATTATTTACACCACTACCGGCGTTAAAATAAAGCATACTAGTTTTTAAGGAAGCGCCTAATTGCCATCCTACTTCACGACATGTCGAGATTAATTATCTTGTCAAGTCGACATAATATACATATCATGTCGACATGCACCGATAAGTTTTCATGCCATGTCGACTTATCAACTTTTAAAAGTTGCCATGGTGAGATACATTATCTTGCCAAGTTGACTTCCAAAAAGCACTCGCCGTCATGGGATATAGGCTAGATTATCTTGCCACGTTGACATAGTAACAATTATATGTTGTCATGGTGACTTCACAAAAAGTTCATGTCATCATGGCGAGATAGAATATCTATCTTGCCAAGTCGATTTTAAAAAACCCTAGAAAGGAAGGAGGTCCGAACCAATACCGGATCAGGAGGAATTGTTCACGAAATTGCCAAAGATCATTTATAAAATAGATCTCAGTAAAGGTTACTGGCAGGTTCTTATGGAAGAAGCTTCTAAACCCCTCACCTCAGTTGTGACCCCAAATAGGTTATTTCAAGTTATGCCGTTTGGCTTAGTGAATGCACCAGTTACTTTTAGTAGGATCATGAGAAAATTGTTGTATGGTATGAATGACATCCTCAATTATATTGATGATATTCTTATTCACACTGCTTCTTAGGAACAGCATGAAGTAATACTAAAGGAATTGTTTCAATGATTACGAGCGGCAAACTTGACAGCACATCCCAACAAGTGTTTTATTGGGTACGAAACAACCAAATTTCTGGGGCATGTTTTGAAGGAAAGGGCAAGCTTTAACTCTCGACCAGAGTATCCTGGATGCAAAACGGCCGAAAACGAAAAAAGCAACTCCGACCGCTGCTGAACTAAAAAGTTGCGAAGTAACATTAGCAGTCGAGACTACTGATATGAGGTACTGTACCTGTATGGTTGAAATCAGCAAATGTATACACACTCTTGATACGCGAGTTAAATGAATTTATTGAATTGAACCTGTATGTTTGTGTATGCAACTATGTGAATACCTCGTGGTGCAGAAAAGGAATATGAATGGTGAACTCTACCAGCTATTATGCATAGTGAATACAAATTAATTTATTGCTAAAATAAGAACAATATAGAAATCAAACTGATGTTATGTTATTGTGAAAGGAAATTAATGATCATAAGATAGGCCGCCTAAGGTAAAATTTATTATCTTCATTTATTATGAGACGATTTGAAACTTACAGTGATAGAGCTAAAAAGCCATAAGGAAAATTAGTAATGTTGAAATCGTGAACAAATTATTATTATATTATTTTGCTAACCAGAATAACATTGATTTGCATTGAAATGTTTAAAATTTAGTGTCAAAACGTGGGGGGGGGGGTGAGTGCCCCTTTCCCCCTACTAGATCCACCCATGCTAATGTAATATTCGTTAAAATGTTGGAACACATTAGCTTGCAAATGAATGACAGAATGGGCGTGAGTCTGTTCATAAATTCTGCGTGCAGGGAAAGAACAAATATGTTGATTTTCATATTTTTTTTTAATCTAACGGAAATTAAAATATTAAATGAGATATATATTTGATATATATCTCATTTAATATTTTAAGTTTTGTTAGATTAAAAAAACAATATGAACATTTGATGTATCAACTTCATATTTGATATATATATATATATATATATATATATATCAAATCATGTCGACATGCACCGATAAGTTTTCATGCCATGTCGACTTATCAACTTTTAAAAGTTGCCATGGTGAGATACATTATCTTGCCAAGTTGACTTCCAAAAAGCACTCGCCGTCATGGGATATAGGCTAGATTATCTTGCCACGTTGACATAGTAACAATTATATGTTGTCATGGTGACTTCACAAAAAGTTCATGTCATCATGGCGAGATAGAATATCTATCTTGCCAAGTCGATTTTAAAAAACCCTAGAAAGGAAGGAGGTCCGAACCAATACCGGATCAGGAGGAATTGTTCACGAAATTGCCAAAGATCATTTATAAAATAGATCTCAGTAAAGGTTACTGGCAGGTTCTTATGGAAGAAGCTTCTAAACCCCTCACCTCAGTTGTGACCCCAAATAGGTTATTTCAAGTTATGCCGTTTGGCTTAGTGAATGCACCAGTTACTTTTAGTAGGATCATGAGAAAATTGTTGTATGGTATGAATGACATCCTCAATTATATTGATGATATTCTTATTCACACTGCTTCTTAGGAACAGCATGAAGTAATACTAAAGGAATTGTTTCAATGATTACGAGCGGCAAACTTGACAGCACATCCCAACAAGTGTTTTATTGGGTACGAAACAATCAAATTTCTGGGGCATGTTTTGAAGGAAAGGCAAGCTTTAACCTCGACCAGAGTATCGTGGATGCAAAACAGCCGGAAACGAAAAAAGCAACTCCGACCTTTCCTGGAAATGCAACTTTGTGAGCTGCCGAACTAAAAAGGTGCAAAGTAACATTAGCAGTCGAGACTACTGATGTATGAGGTACTGTACCTGTATGGTTGAAATCAGCAAATGTATACACACTCTTGATATGCGAGTTAAATGAATTTATTGAATTGAACGTGTATGTTTGTGTATGCAACTATGTGAATACCTCGAAAACGAATATGAATGGTGAACTCTACCAGCTATTATGCATAGTGAATACAAATTAATTTATTGCTAAAATAAGAACAATATAGAAATCACACTGATGTTATATTATTGTGAAAGGAAATTAATGATCATAAGATAGGCCTCCTAAGGTAAAATTTATTAACTTCATTTATCATGAGACGATTTGAAACTTACAGTAATAGAGCTAAAAGGCCATAAGGAAACTTAGTAATGTTGAAATCGTGAACAAATTATTATTATATTATTTTGCTAACCAGAATAACATTGATTTGCATTGAAATGTTTAAAATTTAGTGTCAAAACGTGGGGGGGGGGGTGAGTGCCCCTTTCCCCCTACTAGATCCACCCATGCTAATGTAATATTCGTTAAAATGTTGGAACACATTAGCTTGCAAATGAATGACAGAATGGGCGTGAGTCTGTTCATAAATTCTGCGTGCAGGGAAAGAACAAATATGTTGATTTTCATATTTTTTTTTAATCTAACGGAAATTAAAATATTAAATGAGATATATATTTGATATATATCTCATTTAATATTTTAAGTTTTGTTAGATTAAAAAAACAATATGAACATTTGATGTATCAACTTCATATTTGATATATATATATATATATATATATATATATCTTGTTTACCTATATTATCTATCTGAAAGTACATCAACTGTTCCTCATTCTCAGCCTCTTTTCAGGTTTCTTCATTTTTTTTATCTTTCCTGTTCTTATTTTTTTAATAGTATCCTCATGTTCGGTCCTTGTCTTAGCCTGCTTTCTGTTGGTTTCTTCAATTAATTTATTTGGCAGCTATTTAATTGGCTTTCTTTTGTTTGCAGAGGACAGACAAATCCTTACTGCAAGACATTGTATCAAAGTATCAATGGCACTGTAAGTATTAAGTGAAATATAATGAAGTTACATTATGAAATTATAATTTATTAGTCTGATCTTGTTTAACTTTTAAAAATTGTTTCTCTGTATCTACTTTTTCTCATTCTTTATTAAATTTTATTTTTGGCAGATACAGCAACAGAGCATGACCAATGTTGCAAGACAGGAAAAGTATACTGAAGTTTAGATGGAACATCTTGCACAGTTCAAAAGAGTAATCGTGGTGAAAGACCAAAACAATGATTTGTATCTTTAACGAGTTACTGGATGAAGAAAACTTGTCATTCTGAAATATTGACTATACAGTATTATAGCGAATTGCAACAAGATGAGGAAGAGTAACCAGGACTACTATTATAATTAACTTGCATTTTAACTTTTAGTTAATTTAATTGGTGATGGCTAATAGTTTGCAAGATAAGATAAGACAACGTCTTGCTGAATATTGAGACAGCTTAATCACAGTAAAAGAAAACATGACACGCGATTGTATTTTTTATCAGAATATCGAAGGAATTTGAGAAATTACTTTTAAAAAGTTTATTGCAGATTGAAGAGAGCTTGCATCATTGTAAAATATTGAACCAAGAGAAACAATTTCCTGTAATTAATTTTTTGCATGTTTATGTAAATTCATATATCAATTCATATGATTTTGTTGTGAAGATTTTATAATAAAAAATATAAGTAATGTGTTGACGTGTTTCTTTGCTGGTCGTGTCTGAAGACTGGATAAGCTGGCAAGACGAAAGAAGCGCCCTCTAAAAGAAAAAGGACCAAGTTTCCCATTTTCCCTCAATTTGTATTAAAGTGGTGCTGGAGAGTGCCCTCTAATAGAAACACAAAATTACCAGGGTCTCTAAATTTCTGTTTAAAGGGGTTCCCTGTGGTGCTGGAAAGTGCCCTCTATAGCCATTTTATTTCTATGTTTTTCAGGGTCATTAATTGTCAATTTCTATTAAAAGTATGGTAAAATGCGCCCTCTAAAAGCCAGTTTTTCAGGTGCCCCTCAATTGCCAGTTTAATAAGTGACAATTGTGGAGTTCTGGAAAAAATGGTTTTAGAGGGAGCTTTTTCCCCCATTGACAATTAAGAGACCCTAAAGAACTTAGGGTAAAAGGGCTGTTTGAGGGCGCTTTTCTTCACTATTTTTACCAGAACTCCACAGACTAAAGTTGCCAAAAAACTTAGTCATATTTTGGGCCTTTTTCTATACGAGGGCGCTTTTTTTTTTTAGCACATCCTGCTATTGGACGCTGCAAAACACAAGACAAGACAAACTTTGAATACAATGAAGAGTATTTCCAATATTTATTATTAAATGATATATACAATGAATAATTATTATTACACTACTATAATATTTATTAAATATACAATGAATATTTATTTCAAATAGATAATCGCACGATTTTCTAGAAAGCCAATACCAGATTGTCGAACAGGTTCACTGAAATAATAAAGAATATATTATGTATATAAGTCTGTTGCAGAGGGAATAACACATGTTATTAGGGAAAGAGAGAATATGCCAATAAATCAATTTCAATTAATAAGTCGATAGTTATTTGGGAGAGGAAGAATATGCCAATACATCAATTAATAAGTCCATTGCAAAAACTATGCCAATAAATCTATTTCAATTACTAATATTTGCTACATAAAAATATTATGTATACAAGTCTGTTGCAGAGGGAATAACGCATATGTTATTAGGGAAAGAGAGAATATGCCAATAAATCAATTTCAATTAATAAGTCGACAGTTATTTGGGAGAGGAAAAATACGCCAATACATCAATTAATAAATCCATTCCAAAAACAAAATGTGGAAAACTATGCCAATTACTAATATTTGCTACATAAAAATATTATGTATACAAGTCTGTTGCAGAGGGAATAACGCATAACAGTTATTGGGGAGAGGAAGAATACGCCAATACATCAATTAATATGTCCATTGCAAAAAACAAAATGTGGAAAACTAATGATTGCTGCATAAAATGAAGCAAATTAACAGGTAAGATTTTTGGAGATTATATATACTGTATATATATATATATATATATATAAGTTTTCATTGGTATAGGAAAATTGAAAAAAAACATCTATTCTTGTAATTCAGATATTACCTAATTTATATTACACTATACATTTTGCATTATGATTAATATAATGATTGATATATATTTTTGATTGCCAAAATGAATTGTTAAAATTAAATTAGATAATTTATTCAATACCAAATAAACTGATATTGAAAACATATAAAATAGTACAAGAGGTAATTTACATTTTTTATATTATATTTGAGTTTCCATTGGTTGAAAAATAATAACTTATATAGCGCATTTTCAATTAAAAGTGTTATTCAATCCCTCAGATATGGTTTAACGTATCTCTGTATGAGTGTTGCCCATACTGAGCTGATACAACCAAAATATATTATTACTGTATTGTCTTTATTCTCAATGTTCATTAATATTACATTTTACCTTATATAATATAAGCATTTATATAAGTTACAATTAATTATTAATCATGACTCATAATAAAACAATTTCAAACAAAATACTAGGAAAAAAGTTATTACCAAAGACCGCCGTTTTAGGCCAAAAAAACCTATTTTTAAAAATAATTTTCATGTTTTCAGAGCCACCGAATGTTCCCACTTATTCAATGGTGACAAATGACAGCTAAAGTGACAATAATGACAAATAACAAATATTAAGAAAGAAATTCCAATAATAAGTTGTGCATAAATATATAATTGGTTTAACTTTAAAAAAGCCGGTTTGGTCAAATTTAAGGAACACTCTGTAACTCTGTTAGTGTTCGTGCAGAAGAGTTGGGTTTGGTCTCATATTACAGAGAACACATGTATTTCTATTAGATTTGCATAAAAATGTATGTACTTAATTTTGAAAAAAGCCAGTTTTAGTAAAATTTGCAGTTTAAAAAACTCCGCAAGTCTGTTAATAAATGTGCAGGAGAGTTAAAGTTGGTCTCATAATGGAAGTGGTCTCATATTACTCAGAATACATATATTTCTATAAGCCGTAACATGAATATTTCTCAAAAAAATACCAGGAAAATTTTTATTATCGAAAACACCGTTTTTAGGTCAAAAAACCATCCCAAACACACACACATGTAATACGCATGGATAATAGTAAAACAAAATGATAGTAACTTTGGTTTGAAGATACACCGCCACTGGTGATTTCTTAACAATATTCAGTACAGGCCTAGGCTATGCAATTACCTATTTCCTCAAATGCTAATTTTTTTTCCAACAAAATGACAGGAAATCCATGTTTGAACATTGACACTATTATTATAGGATTTTGATGTATCTGAGCTACAATTCAATAACTTTTATTTATATTTAAGTATTGAGAAGCTTTGTTTGATGGGGAAATTTGTGCGTGTCATCTAAGTTCTCATTGTCTGACATTTTTACAACTAAACTTACTGATATTGGTATGAAAGTAGCTAGGACTCGGAGGTACTGTAGGCCTATATGTTTTTATTCACTAATAAATTTTTTTTATAAGAAAATTTATAGGAATCTGATTCTAACATTAATGTTACTGAGTTGTTCCTAGAATTAGTGCTATACTGATAACTATTGGTCACTGTGATATTACATTGATTAAAAGATATTATGCTTCAATCTAATTTATTGATCATGTTTTGGACAATTATAAGATGTTTTGTTTTCATTATGGTAAACTTCAGTAAAGCCACCAAATTGCAGAACTGGCACACAGTATCTATAATATGTTGGTAGGTAATTTCATCAAACACTATACAAATTTTGAAATTGAATTTTTTTGTCCAATCTGTTAATTCAATGACTGGGGGTAATAATGTGAATCACGTATAGAGGCCTTGTTGGCGTTAAGTGCTATAAAAGTCTAACAAATTATTAATTTTAATTTATCGTATGCTGTCCAGAATCTGGTTGGATTGCCGACTCCACTTTGCCAAAACCCTATGCTGAATGTTAAATTGCCGACTCAAACATTATTTAATCCAGTTTGCCGAATACCACTTGTTTGAAATGCAGTGTACCAAATGTCAATACACACAATTTAATATTATCTAAACAAATTTACTACACATTTAAAGGGTGCACACTAAAATCGCCTAATTAGGCTTTAATCATTATACTATATATTAAACAGCTATTGATACATATTATACTTCCCACTAAAGCATAGATATATATGTCCATCAATTAAATAATTGCTAGCACTAAAATTAATTTTAAACTTTTTAATAACAATCAATAGACTAGAAAAAAAATCTCTTGCTACTAACTACCATTTTACTATCGAGCCTTATCGTGCATAACGCATGTGCTTTATGGGCCAAGTCCCAGTTCAAATAGGTCCTTAAGTGGCCATGGGGGCCGAGCCCTTCTTACTAGTGTACTACCCATCACTCTACTAAAATGCCTTGACAATACGGTAACTTTTTCTATAATTTTCAAAATAATCAAATAGAACAAAATCCCACAAACACACTCTTTGGCTGATTTATTAGAAGGGGTCAGTCCAACTACGACCTATCATTTTACTATGGAGGTTTGACCAGATATGTACACCTTTGTGCTTTCTGGGGAAATGCTTAGTTCCTCTGAGTCCAAAAGAACCCCAGATAGGCCAGGGGCCCCACTCTTACTTCATGGTGGCCAAGGCAAATACAGTATGTTGTGTTTTTCTATTTATTGATGATTCTACATACAGTAAATACTTGTAGCTATGAACAATGGTACTGTTATGTTATGTGTTGTATAATATATTTGATTGGCTGATTGATTTGTTATAACATTAATAGACATGGTCCTCCCAGTGGTGCAACGACGAGTCATGGGTCCCAGGCCCAAACAATGTTATGAGCACCATGCATATCAGTAAAATCTTTTTGCTCACGAAGTGACACCAGGGTGGGTAATCCCCTAGAGATAAGTGTTAAGGATGAAAAGACTTTAATTATTAGACAATGCCAACAAATGTTGTGTGAATAATATTTTGCACACACATTTTTAATTTGAATATTTGCGTGCAACATACGTATATATATTAGGTCTATGCATTTGCACGTGCATTTTCTTAGCTTTGCCAATATAATGAAGTATTATCAAACTATCATTTAATCAATCATTTCAAGGTGGGTCCAGGAGACACGGGTCTACCCCAACCCTCACCCCAAAAAAAAAGAAGAAAGAGAAAAGAAAGACCAGAAAGGAGGGAGCATGACGTCAGTGTAGGCCTACTCCAAAACAAGCTATTTTTTTTAATGTCTGTGGTCTCCACCATTTCTAAACAAAATTCTTTCTCTATATCTGTCCCTTATGGGTCGATGGATATATTCGGTGTAAACACCCGGGATAACCCACAAAAGTCAGAAGAATACTTCTTTCCAGTGAGGTCCTTCTGGTGGTGATTGGGCACTACACCGGCAGTGGCCTAACAATTATACAGTAAGTCTACGACTACTGGATCACTTTTTCTTCAGGTTATCTAATAGGCTTGAAAATATCAATATAAAGATGAAACAACAAAATTCATTGATTGTTTTTAATAAAGTGTCATTTTGATACCAAAAATTATGTTGCTCTGAAACATAAGGCCAATCTGAATAAATTGACCATCGTCCTTTAAGGTCCAATTGATGATGATGCAGGTGTTTATCATCCGAATATCCGAATTATAATAGTAGGCCTATAGTATATACATTATTTTAATCGATATCAACATGCTGTGTATAATATTTAATAATATGATGCCTACTATGATGAATAACCATGTATTTTATTTTTGACATTTTAAAGTCGATAGCGGATCTTAAGGTGGGTAGTCATTCAGCCGTCCGGGGCTCATACATTTTTGAAAAAAATTTAAAAAAAATATTTTGTCAAAAGCATTGTATTATTAGATTGCTTGGTGTCAGTAAGCATTTCCCCAGAAAGCACACAGGTATTACATAACTAGTCAAACCTCCATAGTGGGGCATCCAGGGGCATAGTTGAAAGAACCCCTCCTAATAAATCTGCCAAATATTGTGTTTGTGGGATTTTGGTCTATTTGTTTCTTTTCGGAAATTATAGAAAAGGTTATGTATTAAGGAATTGTAGGAGAGTGCTGTGTATCAGTGTTACTTTAAGCATAAGTAGTGGCCTCTCCAGGGCCCATTTGAACTCGGATTTCTCCCAGAAAGCACATGCGTTACTTAAGGCTTGGTAGTAATGTGCTATGTAGTAGTAGGACACCCTCGCCCCCATTCCGAGAGCTCACAAGTTATGCAAATGGGTCCTGTTTATTTTAATATGATATGCCATAATTAGACTTTATGGGACAATATATGAAACACTACAACGATACCAAACACGACTACTTTTGGTGAGTTTATATACTTATTCTTATTTTATGCATATTTTATAAGTATAATTTGTGGTTATTAAAACAAATAAACACCTATTTTTGAATTATGTTCCATTCTGGCATGAGTGACAGTAGTTTTTATATGTCTGGTTTGTTGCCTGCATAAAAATTATGAGTTTAGACACCAACATCATATAGCTTATTTAGTTCCAATTATTTGCACATTTTAGATAAATTGTATACAATGTGAAAAATCAATTGACAACAGAGCTTAGGGTGACCAGGAGGGATTAATTAGATTATCTGGCTATTTGACTGCTTCTAACATTCCACTCCCACTAACTTGAATTTTAGGCCTCTTTTTTTATTTTTTACCTAGTCTACAAGCATGTACAGACATTTTTCGCACTCTATGATTGCTATAGTTACTGGCTAAGCAGCCATGTCAGTTTTAGTCACTTAGATTGGTTCTTTGTTAATGCTCAAAGCACCAATGGAACACTGCAGTATCATCGATAGTGATGAGAATTAGCACACAAACAAGGCCTATAAATTTTTCTAGTAAACAGAATTATATATTTTGTCTAAACTTGGGTAAGCACTCCACTCGAACCGCCCATCACGTTTACCAACAAAATACAGGTGCATAGACTGGGGTACGGGGAATGCAGCCGCATCCCTCAAAAAGGCAAAAAAGTTCCGCTGGTATAGGCATAAGCCTGTATGCCTGCCTATTACTTACAATGAAAAATTTACAGGGCCGCAAGTAGAACTTGATTAGGCCAGAAAAAGTACACATGAAACCTATGCCTAGTCATAAAAACAAAATAAAAACTAATTTTTTATCCCAAATGTTGAATAAACACTACAGTGGCCATTCACATGTACTCAGCCAGAGGGGGAAGAAGCCCCCTGTTGGGGAAGATGAGTAAATTTTGTCGGGGAATAAACAAATTTAAAAAAAAAATATTTACTTTCATTAAACTATTTGTGTTAACTTTTCATCACAATAATAATAATAATAATAATAATAATAATAATAATAATAATAATAATAATAATAATTTAAAATAATAATAATAATAATAGTTTGATGAGACTAATTAAAAATAATTTGCGTTTTGTTCTGAAATGCTCGTTTGGATAGCCTCATGATGCTTGGAATACATTGTGTTAGGGGAAACAACCTCGACCTTGACAGATTTCATGCAACATTTCCAAAATGTAGAGGCTCGATTTGCTCAATTAGCCCTCCCCCCGTCGGGACCTTTATCCCCTCCGTCGGGCAGGTCCTGGCGCCACCACTGCATGCACTGTGAATGATAGTGCTCGATTATTTGAACTAACTGTGCCTACATATAAGCGGTCAGCAGATACACGCAACCTAGTTATATCCGCCAGGAGATACATTTTTTCAGCCGTGTATGTGGGTGGGTGTGTGTGTTAGTGTATGTGTCACGTTTTGGTGTTTTTGTGTGGTTTTTTTTGTGTACGACATATCTCAAAATATATCTGAAAATTACAGGGAATATTAGGTATATTTAACCCAATGAAAAAATGATTAAATTTTGGTAACGGTCCGGAGTAGGGTGTGGATGTGAGGGGAATTTAAAGGAATTTTAGAGCAAACATCCTAGGCAAGATATCTCAAAACTAATCAACTGATATGAATGAAACTTTCATGATCATGCTTAACCAAGTTACAAGAAATAAATTATCTAGTGTTGGTCACGATCCAAATTTAGGAGTGAAAATGGGGATCGTTAAAATTGTTAAGGTCATGCATGTTTTTTTCACATCTCAATATCTCACAAACACATGAGGTGTTTCCACCCTTTACCAATTTTCCTGATTTCTAACCATAATAATAATAATATGTCGTTCTTATATAGCGCTTAATGCCTTAACAAAGCCTCTAAGCGCTTCACATTATTACCCCGGTCATTGGATCAAACACATATGGAACACATTAAACACTAAATGAAATTATTAAATTAAATTATATCTCCATAATATTGCGGCTAGTAACCACTTGTACTCCTGGGTGGAGAGGGGCAACCGTAGATAAAGTGCCTTGCCCAAGGACACAAGCGATTTGCACAGCGAGAGTTTCGAACCCCCGACCTCGAGGTTTGGAGTCCAAGCCACAACCGATGCGCCAACCACTTCTATAATTTGGAACATAGGCCTATATCTGGTATTGCTCTTTAATTGGATTATAATCATACTGTAGCTTCTGTAATTTATTGGCAAATCAAGGTCAGCTATATACCATACCATACCATAGGTATACCTATGTGATTTATTGACAACTTGCTAGAAAACTAATTAGTAATGCAGCTCTCTCTTTTGATATCGAGCTTGTCAGTTTAAAAACAGTGCAAAGTGTGGTTCCTCAAACCAGTCAGAGCTATTGCTGAAACGGGTATTGTGGTCAATGGAGGGGCAACAGCATGAGCTGCAGAGATCTTAAATGGAATTTACAGGGATTGTCAGGTATGACCCAAGCATGATTAAATTTTGGTCGCCATCTGGAGTAAGGTGTGAATATGATGAGGACCATTCAAAGGAAAAAGTCACAACCCAGATATTTAAAAAACTAATCAAATTATCCTGAATGAAATTTTTGTAAAAGTTTAAGCAACTTACAAGGAAGAAATTATAAAGTGTTTGTGACAATTCCAATTCGGGTGTGCACTTCAGGGCCAAAAGGACCCAGACCTAACTATCTCGTAAATAGATCAATGGATAAAATTGACAATTTGAAAAATAGTTTGTCATGTTTTAATATAGAAGTGTGTCAATTTTGGTCACGATCCGAGTAGGGTGTAGATATGAGGGAATATTTTTAATTCATCTTTACATTTAAATATGTGACGCTAAAAATCAAATCCCCATATTTCTATTTCCAAAATATTTTCATTTCAACACCAATACATTGCATGTATTTTGTTGGTCAGCTATACGAGTAAAATTTGCCAATAAGTTTAATATGCCACATGTCAGGAATTGACAGGTGTACAACTGATACAATAAAAGGCGTTTGAAAACTGAAGTGATTATATTTTGGTGTCCATTACGGACCATTCAAAAATAAAACTCTTCTAAATGAACCTTTCGTGTTAGTGTAATTTTTTTTAGTTAGATTGTGGTTGGTGGTTGGAAAGTACATATTTTTTAGGAATTTTTAATAGAAAAAGATTTGGGGGGGGGGGGAGCGGAGATATGCTCTCTACTGAGTGCTCTTGTTCTCTATGTTTTCATCCTTAACAGCCCAATATGAAATTATGAAAATTATGTTTTACTGAAATAACAGGTTCTTTGCTAATAAATATTTTCCTGGTAATTTTTGGACAGCTAATAGAAATATATTTATTCTGAGTGATATGAGACCAAATTCAACTCTCCTCCACATATACAAACAGAGGTATTGAGTTTTCTTGATTTTGCCAAATTTTACCAAAACTGGCTTTTTTAAAAGTAAAATTAAGTATATTTTCATTCACATAAGTAAAAGAATTTAAAAATATATACTTGTTTGTGATTTATTAATGTCAATTTAGCTCATTTGCCAGGAATAAATTAACTAAAACATTACATGGCTTTGAAAATAAGAAAATTGTAAAAAGTATGTGCTTTGCCCTAAAAACAGGGTGTTTTGCTAATAAATATTATTTTCAGGTAATTTCTGGAGAAAATGTTTCATTACAGCTAATAGATATATATGTTTCTGAATAATATGTAACCAAACTCAACTGTTATGCCCAGTTATAAACAAAGTTTTTTCAAAATTTTACCAAAACCGGCTATTTTAAAGTTAATCCAATTATATATTTATACATAACTTATTGGAGATTTATTTAAACATGTGTTATTTGTCATTATTGTCACTTTAGCTACTTTGTTACGCCACTGATCCTTTGTAGTTCTACATTTACAATTTTCGCACCCCCAGATGGGAACCTCCCTACGCCCCTGAAGTAAGCTGCTTCTCCCTGTTCTTTTACATGTAGAATATTAGACAAACTGATTTACTGTAGAACACTGGGTCAACATTCAACAAACTAAATTTCGGCAAACTGTGTTTCGGCAAAGTGGGTATCATGATTTTTGGGTTGGCAAACTGCAATTTGGCAAATTCGGGATTGTTTTAACCAAACCCCAATAATCCGAATTAAATCAATTTTCTTGATATTAACGCACCGTATACTTTACCTTGTTATGTTAATATTTATTTTTATTGAATAAATGCTGTTGCTAGACTTGGTAATCTGGGGCTGGGTCAACTGGTTGGATTTACTTTAACATTCATTAAATTACTGACTACTTGACCATTACATGTCACACAAGTATTAAAAAGTTGCTATTTAAGGAATTCAAATTTAACAATGATATTATGAACTAGTTTAATTTAATCGTCCACCCAAAATATACCTGCCTATAACGTTCAATATGGTGGACATTCACATGCATATGTGCATATGTTAGTGCTTGTTTATTTGAACTATACTGTGCCTGCATATATGAGGTCAGCAGATACAGGCAACCTAATTATTTCCGCCAGGAGATACAGTATGTTTTCAGTCGTGTAACTTTGTGTGTGTCACACATTAAAAAAAAAGAGTCAAAAAGACCCAAAAACCTATACCAAAAGTGGAAATGTAGGTACTGTATGTTAAACAAAATTAAATTTGATTACCGTACTCGCGCGAATAAGCGCCCCGTTTGAATAAGCGCCCTTCTTGAATAAGTGCCCCTCCTAACGTGAAAATTTTCTTAAGCGCCCCGTTTGAATAAGCGCCCCCTTCTAATTTGAATAAACGCCCTCAGCTCAATCAATCCTGGGACTGCAGATGTTGGCATGATTTGAGGTGTGTATGATCATGCCATCCTGCTAATCTCAATCGGCCGAATATGGCCAACAAGCTAACGACCACCACTAATTTCATCTGCTATTCTGCTGTTATGTAGGCCTAATACTGTACTCACAACATTCTTGTCATGACAAACCATGCTCTCTGGACGATTATCTTTTCCGCCGCACCACCATTCGTAATTTGCGGTTTCCTAATGTCCTTATATAATCGTTTTTCATTCAAAATGTGCCTCTTGAATTTAATAAGTTCCCATAAGAACCCCTCGATTTTCATCTATTTTCATAAGTGCCTCGTTTGAATAAGCGCAACTCAAAAAGTGCAAAAAATATTTTAAGCGCCTGGGCGCTTAATCGCGCGAGTACGGTAGATGTCCACAATACTGATCACAGAATCTACCAATTCTAACTTAAAAAGTCAAGTTATAACTTAAAAAACGTTTACAAAATTAAATTTGGTTGTATGGTTGATTTTTAATAATTTTAAAAAATATTTAATTATGGCGTTATATAAATTTTGTGACCTTTTTACTAATTTATGTCATTAAATCACCATAACTTTGTTGTGTTTAATAGATTTTCAATTATTTTTCCACAGATGCTAGATGAAATGATAAGAACTCTAAATACATAATTAGAAGCCACAGAGGGAGGAGGAAGGGGATGGGAACGAAGGGTAACCCCCCACCCCACTAAAAAACTTCATAATGTATTTTTTGAGATTTACCTCTAAAATCGATGAAATAAATTCTTACAAATCCCCCTGGCCCACTTTCACCAGGGACATCAGAATCCTCCGCCTCCCCTCCGCCTCCCCTCGCCCCATCCTCCCTTCGTGGCAAACTATGGCAGCCACACCGATGTATATCAATTTTCAAGCAATATACAAAACTGATTTATTCTCATTGTGTATACTTTGAAAAAAAAATTAAAAATTAATTAGGTACTGTTTATTGCTTTGATCTAATAATTTTTACTAAATAATACTCTATAAATGCATTTTTTTAAATAATTTATTATTACTACAGGGGTATTATTATTTTTAATTGTTTAAAAACTATTACTTTAGGCCTACGCAACACCAGGATGTTTGTGATCTATATTCCTGTCAAAAACATATCATCCAATCAAAGTTCAAATTCTATGTTACGTCATCTAAACAGACCAATTACAGGCCAGAATTGCCTAATAAGACGCCATATATGCAATTTTGTGATGGTAATTCCCAATTATACTCAGGTATATTATCGCAAAATATCATTATAATAAATCGAAATCTTTAAAAATATTCTATAATATAATACTAATCAATGATTATATTGGACATATTCATCAGTAATACAGACTTTATGTGTAAATTTAGTAACAAATATGCCGTTTGAATCATCCTTCAATGTTCACAATTACATACCAATTCTTTCAATCAGTGGACATTTTATGCATCGGTCGTAAGATTTGAGAAAATAACAAAAAATTGTTGGTACGCATCAGATCTAATTCATACTTGGCATAGATATTAAATATATAATTCTTAAACTAACAGGATGGTTTTTATAATTAACAGTGCTTACAAAATATGTGTCAATGATGCTTTATTTCAAAGAAAAACTTCCGTACACTGTAGCTTCGTGACCAATCAATAAAAAAATATTTTTAAAAAGCGCAAGTAAACTTTGACCCGTTTACTTTGTGAATAAGTTTAAAGGTTAGCGAATGCAACAAATAATCCAATTTTTTCTAATCTGGATGCAAGATGCAGAACCAAAACAATCAGCATTGGCGTCGCGACAACAATATGCGCGACGTCACTCGCGCGAAGGTGACATGGGGGCTCGGTGATCAGTTGAGGGGCGCTAATTCACAAAATATGGTGATATTTTGACCGTGATTTCTTTTTTTGGGGGGAGGGGGGCGCGAGTAATTTTTGGGAGGCGTGCGCTCCCTGCGCCCTCCCCTAGATACACCACTGATGTTTGTGTGTGTGTCATGTTTTGGTGTTTTTGTGTGTACGACATACAGTATCTCAAAAACGGCTGCACAGACATAACTGAAAATTACAGGGAATGTTAGTTACGTTTAACCCAATGAAGAAATTTTGGTGATGATCCAGAGTAGGGTGTGGATGTGAGGGCCATTTAAAGGGATTTTAGAGCAAACATCCTAGACAACGTATCTCAAAAAATAATTAACTGATATGAATGAAACTTCACCAAGTTACAAGGAAGAAATTATCGAGCATTGGTCACGATCCAAATTTGGGGGTGAACATGAGTGTTATTAAAATTTTTAAGGTCATGCATGTTTCTTGTGTTCAAAATATCTCAGCTGCAGAGATTGTCAGGTATGACCCAAGGATGAGGTGATTAAATTTTGAATATTTATATTCATATGATGAATATTAAAATTAGTGCAATTAGAGTAAAGATGTACAGCATTTTATATGTACTAACTTCACATTTTTCGGAACTTATTGGGAACATTTTTAATTCATCTTTACATTTAAACATGTGATGCTAAAATGCAAATCCCCATATTTCTATTTCCAAAATATTTCCATTTTAACACCAATACATTGTAAGTATTTTGTTTTTTAGCTATAAGAGTAAAACTTGCCAGTAGGTAAGTCAGATGTCAGGAATTGGTAGGTGTACAAGTGATACAATAAAAGGCATTTGAAAAGTAAAGTGATTTATTCGATTATGGCCATTCTAAGCAATTCGTCACAGATCAGATATCTCAAAAACTAAACAACTCTTCTATGAAACTTTGGTGATTGTGGTTGGAAAGTACATGTTTGAGAGGAATTTTTAATAGAAAGAGATTGGCGGTGGGTGGAGATATGCTCTCTACTAAGTGATCTTGTCCTTTATGTTTTCATTCTTAACAGCCAAATACCAAGGAACAGTAAAATTACTAGTGTAATTTCACTGTTCCCTGCAATACGAAATTATGAAAATTATGTTTAATCCAAATAACAGGTTTTTTGCTAATAAATATTTTCCTGGTAATTAAAAAAAAACATTCCATTACATCTACTTGAATAGAAAAATATTTATTCTGAGTGATACAAGCCAAATTCAACTCTCCTCCACATATACAATATGGTATTGATTGAGTTTTCCTGATTTTGCCAAATTTTACCAAAACTGGCTTTTTTTTATTAAGTAAAATTAAGTATATTTTTATCAACTTAAGTATAAGAATTAAAAAAATATATATTTTTTTGTGATTGTTAATGTCAATTTAGCTCATTTGCCATGATTAAATGAACTAAAACA
Source organism: Anneissia japonica (assembly GCF_011630105.1). Lineage (NCBI taxonomy): Eukaryota > Metazoa > Echinodermata > Crinoidea > Comatulida > Comatulidae > Anneissia > Anneissia japonica. Next base: position 444,647 of record NW_022706987.1, read on the forward strand.
TTTTATTGCTTTGAAAATATAAAAAAAATTGTAAAAAGTATGTGTTCTGCCATAAAAACTAATAAAATAAATATTATACCAGTAATTTTTGGAGAAAATGTTTTATTACAGCTAATAGAAATATATGTTATCTGAGTAATATGAGACCAAACTCAACTACCCTGAACAATAATTAACAAAGTCGCCTGGTTTTTTTTAAATCCAATTTTGTAATCCAATTTAATATTTATACATAATTTATTGGAGCTTTTTATTTAAATATGTTTTATTTGTCATTATTGTCACTTTAGCTATCACTTGTTGGCTCTGAAAACATGAAAATTATTTAAAAACAGGTTTTTTGGTCAAAAATGGCGGTTTTTAGTAATCACTTTTTTCCTGTTATTTTGGGGGGAAAATGTTCTATTATAGCTAACAGAAACATGAACCTTCCAAAAAGTTTGTTACCAAATTAACTCTGTATGACTAATAACATACAGATTTTTCCCAAAAAATGAATATTTTTGCATAAAAGCAGCCACCTTGGCCCTTAGATGGAAGAATTTTGCTTGGGATCCACCAGATTCATAATCAGCCAAAGGTAAAAATTAAATCTACTAAGTTTTGTTCACTGTTTTGTCATATTATCATATTAAAATTAAATTAAATTAAAATTAAATGATAATTGAATTATCATTTTGGGATGTGTAACCTGTCTAACAGGAGTGGAGCTAAGATGCTTGCCTTTATATTCCAATCCCAGGGTCCTGGGATTAATTCCTGTCATAGTAACAGGATTTGTTCTCATGACTAAAACATTTGTGTGTCTCCTGACGGGATTGAATTAACAACTCTACTAAACTATATCAATTTGAATTATGCAAACATTTATATAATAAAAATTATACAATTTACTACTCGATATTTTTAGAATGTGTGTTTTATTATATAATATATATATTTAATCTTTATTTCTATCTTATTATTTTATCAGAATATTTTTCTCTTACAAAATTATAATGGTCATTTGGAATTTAATAATAATTAGAAAATCTCTTAATATAGTTTTGTTCATTATTTTGTCATATTAATCATATTATGACATAAATGAAATAATTTTATTATTTTGGATTCTCCAATTGTATTACCGTGTTATTTATATTAATTTTCAATTAAAAAACCTTATTTTATGAAACCTTTTAAAATTTATTTTAAAATAATTTGAATTTTTGTGTTGTAATATTAAAATTATAATGCAATTTT
>NW_022706987.1:446964-457759 GCF_011630105.1 Anneissia japonica
TTCTATTTCCAAAATATTTCCATTTCAACACCTGTCTCTTATACACATCTAGATGTGTATAAGAGACAGGTGTAGTATAATATATGTTTTACAAAAGAAAATCGCTGAAGAAATGTCGTTTTAGCGTTCGTTTTATCGTTATCTTTAGCATGGGAAATATCACTTTCATAAATGCTATGATCGTATCAACACAGGATGTCTGTGCTTCAAAACTGCCCATGCATGTTCATGCGCATGCCCAGAACAATCTAGCTGGGATTTTCCACACATGTACTTGACAGCAGGGTTGCCAATTGACTTTCTTGACTGCCAGATTCCTGAAACCTGGCCTTATAAAAATTCGCCTGGCCGTAATATAATGTTTGAAAAGTCACGGCCAAACTATATTTGGTCGAATTTTGTGAAAAGTTTACATTTTTTTCAATATAGGCCTATTATAACGTAGCCTTGTTTTGGATAAGTTGTTAAATTTGTACAAAAGTTTTGATTCTAATCGTGTACCTGTACATTGAACGTTTGAAGTTGTACTCGCAATAAACACTTTACTTTATGTCCCCCCTTTGGCAAAGTTGATGCAAGAGAGTTTATTATAAAAGATTAGCAGTTACATTTAATAATTTAAACTGTTCGGACGAAATATGTATTTTTTATGATGTTTATTCTCATTTAAACTTTAAGAAGACAGTTTATTGCTAGTTTGTACCATATACAGTATTGTGTTTCTTTGTATATGTTCCAGCTTAGTTTCTATCTGTTTTGGTTGAGAATTGAATAAAATAAAATAAATTGTTCTCATGACCAAAACAACTCCACTCCTAAAGCCACATAATGAAACTTTAGTCAGTGTATAGCAGCCTACGTGTGTGGGTGTGTGTGGGTGTGTGTGTGTGTATGTGTCTCGTGACGGGATTGAATTAACAACTCTATTAAACTTATATTATCAAAATTATACAATTTACTAACTCAATATTTTTAGAATGTGTGTTTTATTAAATAATAAATAGACATATATATTTAATCTTTATTTCTATCTTATTTTTCAGAATATTTTTTTTAAATAATTTAATTGGGATTTTTGTGTTTTAAAATTAAAAATAATAATGTTTATTCGTACTGTTGAACCAGGTCGAATGTTTTCCCACAAAGCATTTTACAACGGACTTGAAACTCATAATAAGAACAATTTTTTCACTCACCATTCAGCAGAATTAATGAGCACAAAACAAGAAAGCAACATTATAGCCATTGAGCTGAGCAGGATGAGTCCACTGGTTTGCTGAGACCTTTGCAATGTTCAGCCTTCTACAAAAATTTAATACTGAAATAAAATACATACATTCATCAAATAACCGGAATTATAAAGAATGCAACATTATTATTTAAATGTATATTAATTAGAATTTACAAACATTAAATATAAATTGTAATTCTAGAATAATTGTCTATACTAAGCCAATAAACATTATTTTATTATTATTATTCTTATCATTATCACTTAAATTTCAACATTAGGTCAAATAATAAAATTTTAATGTTAATAATTAATGTAATTATTTTAAGAACAAGAATTATATAAATGTATTTTATATTAATGTACATTTATACAAACATAAAATCATTAACTTTTAATGCAAAATTCTGATTAGTATTGCTTGCACGTTATCTCCTTATGTTTTACATGTACCCACCGCACAATTAAAATACTTTACGGTATGCCAGCTCACACTAAGGTCTTTTTTCTTTCCCATATTCCTGACTGTAAAATAAGGCTTGCATGGGGAATAAATTGAGCCTGGTAATCCGAAACACACATTTGGAAAATAAGGTCTGTCTTCTGCGCAGTTTTTGATGAAAAGTATTGGCCTATACGAGGCGATACTTTTTTAATACTTTGTTTAACGTACTTAATTTTTTAAGCGTTCAGCGGCAAGCGGGAAAAAATAAAAATAAAAATATTATTTTTTTAATTCAGCAGAATTATCCGAGTTATTTGCGAATAAAATTTTAAGAATTAGGTTTTTTGTGTATGACATATCGCAAAAATGGCTGCACAGACATAACTGAAAATTACAGGGAATGTTAGGTTATTTAACCCAATGAAGAAATGATCCTGAGTAGGGGGTGGATGTGAGTGCCATTTAAAGGGATTTTAGAGCAAACATCCTAGACAATTAAGATATCTCAAAAACAAATCAACTGGTATGAATGAAACTTTTGTGAAAGCTTAACCAAGATATAAGGAAGAAATCATCTAGAGTTGGTCACAATCCAAATTTGGGGGTGAACTTGAGGGTCATTAAAATTTTTAAGGTCATGCATGTTTCTTGTGTTCAAAATATCACACAAACAGCTTAAGAAATCTTAAATGAAAGTTACAGAAATTATCAGGTATGACCCAAGGATGAGGTGATTAAATTTTGGTAGCCATTCGGAGTAGGGTGTGGATATGAGGACAACTCATGGAAAATGTCCCAACCCAGATATTTCAAAAAATAATCAACCTATCTGAAAAAAACTTTCTTGAAAGTTCAAGCAACTTACAAGGAAAAAATTATGGAGTGTTGGTGACGATCCAAATTCAGTGTGCATTTGAGGGTCATTTAAAATCCTAAAGATCTCAGACCAAAAAATCTCTAAATTACACTACCCATAATAGTTTGTCATGTTTCGATGAAGAAATGTTAAAATTTTTGTCACCATCCGGAGTAGGGTGTATACTTCAGAACCATTTAAACCTCAATTGATAAGAAACTTTCGTGAAAGCTTAACCAAGTACAAGGAAGAAATTACGGAGTGTTGTTGATGATCCATATTGAGGTGAGCATTTGAGGGCCAAAAGGCGAAAATGGATAAAAACGACAATTGGCAATATAGATTGTCATGTTTTAATAAAGAAGTGTGTCAAATTTGGTCACTATCTGAAATAGGGTGTGGATACGAAGATCATTTAAAGAATAAGTTTACTGTATTACCGTCGGCAGACACAATAGCTATACGATGAATATTTAAATTTAGTGCAGTTACAGTAAATGTGTACCGTACATCATTTTATATGTACAAACTTCACTTTTTTCAAGACTTATTGGCAATAGTTTTAATTCATCTTTACATTTAAACATGTGACACCGAAAATCAAAATCTCCATATTTCTATTTCCAAAATATTTCCATTTCAACACCAATACATTGCATGTATTTTGTTTGTCAGTTATACGAGTAAAATTTGCCAACAAGTTAAGCAAGAACATGTCAGGAATTGGCAGGTGTACAACTGATACAATAAAAGGCGTTCGAAAAGGGAAGTGATTATATTATGGTGTCGATTATGGACCATTCAAAGCAAAACGTCGCAGATCCGATATCTCTCAAAAAATATACTCTTCTAAATGAAACTTTTGTGTTAGTGTAATTTTTAAAAATTAGATTGTGGTTGATGGTTGGAAAGTACGTATTTTTGAGGGATTTTTAATAGAAAGAGATTGGCGGTGGGCGAAAATATGCTCTCTATTGAGTGCTCTGGTTCTTTATGATTTCATCCTTAACAGCCAAATACGAAATTATAAAAGTTATGTTTAACCCAAATAACAGGTTTTTTGCTAATAAATATTTTCCTGGTAATTTTTGGGGAAAAATCTTCCATTACAGCTAATATATTTATGCTGAGTGATATGAGAGCAAATTCAACTCTCCTCCACATTATACAAAGAGAGGTATTGAGTATTCCTGATTTTGTCAAATTTTACCAAAACTGGCTTTTTAAATTAAAATAAGCATACTTTTATCCACATAACTATAAGAATTGAAAATATATATATTTGTCTGTGATTTATTAATATGTCAATTTACCTCATTTGCCAGGATTAAATGAATTAAAACATTTTATGGCTTTGAAAATAAGGAAACTGTAATAAGTATGTGTTTTGCTCTAAACAGGGTCCTGGGATTAATTCCTATCACAGCAACAGGATTTGTTCTCATGACCAAAACAACTCCACTCCCTAAGCCTCATAATGGGACTTAGCCAGTGTATAGCAGCCTACGTGTGTGTGTGGGTGTCTATCTTGTGAAGAATTGAATTAACCACTAGAATATATCATTTTGAATTATGCAAACATTTACAGTATATTATCAAAATTATACAATTTACTATTCAATATTTTTAGAATTTGTGTTTTATTATACTGTATAATAAATATGCTATATATTTAATCTTTATTTCTATTTTATTATTTTATCAGAATACTTTTTCTTAATAATTATAATGATCATTTGGAATTTAATACTAATTAGAAAATCACTTAATTTCATTTTATTTATTCATTTCATTTATTCATCGAAAAAACCTCCAAACAAGAAGATAAAACATACAAAACACATTAAAAATACATTTACAGAATTAATTGCAAAGAACAAGGAAATCACATTTCAAATACATATACATATGTATATACATACATATACATATATACACATAAATACCTGTCTCTTATACACATCTAGATGTGTATAAGAGACAGCATTAACATAAGGCATGCCATCAGGGTTTGACAGTGTTACCAAAATGACTTCAGCTGTAGCCCCATGAGATCAAGGTGATTGTTGCCAGGGAACAGATTTTCATATAGAATCATTTTAATACTGTCACAGATACCGTGTTTAAAACAGTCAACGTTCCTAATGGACCGTTTGAAGTTGCTACGATAAGTTTCACTAAATCTATATTTGCACACAGAAAAGTCTGATCAATTCGCAAACCGATTTTTAATCCTATCAACAAGTGTATTCTTTGAAAAAGATATATCTTTTTCCTGGTCATTAAAGAAGGTGAGCATAAAAAGATCTCGCCTCGGATGTATTATTCATAATTTGGCTTACAAGGTCCAATTGGTTCCGGCTCGTTGCCACCCCGGCCCATTGCCACCCGGCCCGTTTCCACCCGGCAGGTTAGGCATGTAACAGAGGTGTAGTTTTACAGTATTTGTGAAGACCAAATGTTGCTTTAATAAGCTTATTCTGTGTATTTTCTAATTCGTTAAAAACATTTGTATTGGTGTTAATACACTGACAGCCATAGATTAGAATAGGGACCAACACGCTGTTCCATACGGGTGTTTTAATGCATGTAGAACTACCACCTTTGCACATGCCTATACATTGCAGGGAGTAAAATGCTCTTTGGCACTTGCGAATTCTCTCGTCAACATGTTTATGTAATCTACTAAGTTTTGTTCACTGTTTTGTCATATTATTATATTAATGACATACAAGAAATAATTTTATTATTTTGATTTCTGCAATTGTATTACCCTGTTATTTATATTATTTTTCAATTAAAATCTTGTTTTATGAAAACAAATTAAAATTTATTTTAATTTATTTAAAAAAAATGTAACTAGGATTTTTGTATTGTAATATTAAAATTATAATGTTTATTCTTAGTGTTGAACCAGGTCGAATGTTATCCCACAAAGCATTTTACAACAGACATGAAATTCATAATAAGAACAAGTTTTTTTTTACTTACCATTGAGCAGAATTAACGAGCATGAAACAAGAAAGCAACATTATATCCATCGAGCTAAGCAGGATGAGTCCACTGGTTTGTTGAGATCCTCAGAAGTGCATATTGCAATGTTCAGTCTTTTACAGAATTTTTACTGAAATAAAATACATATATTCATCAAATAACCAGAATTAGAAAGAATGCAACATAATATTTAAATGTGCAATTAATACAAATATTGAATATAAATTGTAATTCTACAATAATTGTCTATAGCCAATAAATAACAGTGGATTGAGATTCTCGATAAATTATAAGTTAATGCAAACAATTTAATTTGCATATGTGTGTTCTGGACGTGTTGTTTAATACGTAGTTTAATAGAACACCTGAGTATGTAAAACAGTGTGGAGTTCTATTGAACGCAAAACATAAGTCACTTAGGATTTGGTCGTTGCGTCGGGTGGATGTACGTTGATGTTGGTTTTGCGTAAAGCTGCTATGATTGATATGTTATGGGCATGCGATGATGGTGTGATTTTTGTGATTATTGTTATTAGTATTACTTTATGTTTATTATTAATTTATATTAATAGTCCACCGTTGACCGTTGACAAGAGCGGGCAGCAATTGCCAGTCTGGACTCTTAGCAAGAATAATGTGCCTATTATTTTTGGAACCAACGGTGTGAATGTTACCAAATACCGTACTCAACAGAATGTATGAATATGAATGTCATAGGTTGCATTTATAACCGGTATGACGAGTGTTAGCCTGATATGACAATTGTTAAATATGCTGAACGTAGCCTAAGATTATACACGGTCCACCTGTATAATTTTAAAATAGTTGAGGGCAGTATCACAGTAATGACTGGGCCTATCGAAAAATCTATCAATACTGTTAATTAGAGCGTAGGCCTACATGATACTTTTATTCATAAATTAAAATGTTTCCAATGGAATATTAGTGTTTACCTTCCAGGCATGCCATATGTCTAATGATAACATGAAGAGTCCAAGCATTGACCACCATGGCCTATATGATTATGTAGAGTAGAAGTACACGTGTCCGCTCTGAACCACTCCCAAGGATTTTTATTGACCTATTTTCAAAATACTTTTAGCACATAACGAATGAGTACTTACCAGAGAAGAAATTACGAGCTGCAAACAAACATATTACAGTATTGAAAAGATACGTTTACGTTACTAAAATAATCTACTTGAACTCCAGCTGCTACAAAATCTCTTCTACGTTATTGCAGCGTACGTAGGCTACAAGTTCATGCATATGCATTAGGTGTTACGCCTCACGTTATAATTATTATTATATGTATGCATGATGTCGAAATTTTACTTAACAAACGAATCCAGCGACTCTACAGCCGCAATCTGCACTCATCTTATTCCCATACATGTCCACTTATTTTAAACACAATCCTTTGCGAACTCAGTAGCATCCGCTAAAGTATAGGCCTATGCATCCATATCAATCAAACCTCCATCGATAGCAGTTTGATATCAAATACCATTACACCCTTCACTATATATTCCTGGGGCCACCCATCTATTAAAATATATTATATCGTCCCTCGAACCCTTTCCAGTTGTTCTGAGAAGTCCCTGGCGCCGCACCAACGCTCTAGTCGGGACCCGGTCACCCCTGGAGAAAATCAGACCACATGTCGAGCAATACTGGGGCCACCCCTGGGTCAGACTACCTGGTACAAAACTGGCACCATACTTATTATCCATTACCTGAGAGTAAGCGGTTCCATGGTCCGGCTAAATCCCCTTTCTCAAGCAAGCAACTTGCATTATTAAAGCAGCTTGTAAATTAAAGAACTGCAATCCTTATTGTTTAAATTATATCTATTTTTTATAATACCTTTTAATTACTGAATTATCTAATAAAGCGTTTTTGATAATTTTAATTTATTTTTAAATTGTAAATGTTACTGTTATTTCTTAATATTTCTTGAATGTGCTGCTTTCTTTCATTTTGTTTGACATTCATTTTAAAAGTGCCTTTTTAATGTAATTGACTTATTGGTAAGATTTGTTATTTTTAGTGGTTAGGCGTTAGTGCAATTTTCAATGTTTTCTTTCTGTCTTGAGGACCCAGTGGAAATAAGTTTACTTGTATTATATTCCTCAGTTCATATTGTTCTCTGTACTCTTTAACTGTTTCTGCACTATTGTATTGTTTCGTTTTTTATCTCTCTGAATGAACTGAATAAACTGAAATGAAATGAAAATTAATAGAATTGAAATGATGATAACATTCACCATTAACAACCCAGAATGCATCAGCTCCTGGGAACTTTATCCTCTTATCCCCTCCCAATGCACCCCTTCACAACCCTATCATGGAGACAATGTTCCCCGGATCTTCTAGATACGACCTCATACATTTGAGGGCCTAAGGGGATGAATCCTTAGGCCCTCAGTTATTTACAAATGAATCCCTATATCTGTTGTGTCGCATACGTGGAACATTATAATCTAAAACCTGATGTCCTTTCATTATAGTTTCTACTTTTTGTAGGATCAGTCTGTTATATATATTTACTATGGTTTCTAATTCCATGCCAATGCGTTGTTATTTTTTTGAAATTTCTTTCTGTTATCATTGAGAAGCTTCCGTACGCACATATTATTAAGCCAAAATTTAGTGTACTCTGTACAACAGTTTGTTTTATAAAAAAAAACAATGGTTTTATCTACACTTAACTTTCTTAATTTTCTTTCAAAATACATTAAAAAAAATCTGTTTTGCAGTGTATACACTATTTGTTTGTGAGTTCCAGTTTAGTATGTACAATAATTCCGAGATACTTTTATTTCTCTACTATTTCTATATTCTTATTATTCATTGTTATTGGATCATTGATATAGTTTTCTCTACAGAAATTATTGTGTCTAGTTTACTTTTTTTCATATTGTTATGTTTTTTATGTGAATATGTGAATAAAATATTATTAGACCTCACTTGCGTTGACATCAAAATACAAAATGTGGCCTATTGAATTTGTGTCGCTAAAGCGAAGTTTCTCTTTTGGGAAGCTAAATATGTATATTTAACTTAACTCAATTTTAAGTATGGGAATCTAATGACATTAACAAAATAAACTTGTTTTTTAATTTAAAATTTCTGGTAGCTTACTGGTGTATCATCAGTAAACAACTTTATAGTGTGCTTTACAAAAATTGACTTACTTTTCCATGACAGCGCGATAAAATACCAGTTTATAAATCTTTGGTTAATGTCCTGATATTAAATACTAAGTCTTTACCATGTGTGAGTTGAAGTGTCACTGTGTTTGAAACGGAGGTATTTTTATAGTCCACCACTACTCAATCATGCATGAATTATTGTGATATATTAAGGGCGCCATTTCCGGTAATTACGTGTTCTTTCATTTGTGGATAAATCGTTGTTAAATTTCCTGTATATCAGAGATTCATAAAGACATTTTGTCTAGAATTATTGCTATATTAACGATGTATCCGAAAAACACAAAACATTCTAATAACGTTTCAATTCAACACAATTCAATTCACATTTATTGCATCAAGTGAACTCTGTCTACCATAGGCCTACCATACTATTTTTAAATTTTTAAAATTAAGTATTATTTTAGAAGGGCGTTAAGTAATTTATACAATCAACATTTAAAAAGTTGAACCTTTCTGTACGACCTCTCTTAACAACCACTTGCCAAAAGTCTGTCGACTGGGTGGCGGGGAGGCTTTCCGAGATTCTGTGAATAATTGTCAAAAAAGTCAAATACGGCATTAGGATGGGGACCACGGGCCCCAAGTGTACCCAAAAGGAATTTCTATTATTTCATTTAGGAAGTAGACTAAAAAAAATGACAATTGATTGAACATTAGTTATGTCGCTTATAAGATTGATGTGAAAGATAGGATATAATTTGGGAGGACTCTATTTAAGGTAAAAACGTGCTCTTCCATTTGTCGAAAATCATTAATCAAATTATCCTGAAAATAAGTTACACACTAATCATTATCGATATCTTAAAGATATACCCAGCAAACGTTTTCAAAACCGATGTAGCTACAACCACTCCTAATATTAGATTATTGTTATTGCTATTACAATACTTACAAAAACAGTCTATATAGGCCAAATAGGTAATACCATATATATACAGTAGGCCTATACAAAATTATATCCCAGGGCATAAAAATTACATTTTAATTAAGGACAATTTTTAGCAAATAAATTTGTTTATACACATAAGTAGGTAAGAATAGAATATGATAAAACCGGATTACAGTCTAATTAATTATTATTATTATTATTATTATTATTATTATTATTATTATAAATAGGCCTATGTTACTATTCTTGCATTGTTTCCAATTTTTATTTCACAAACGTATCCAACGCCTTTACGAATGCATTCTGCATGCAATTCCTTCGTAAACATCTTCACAAAAAAACAATCCCCTGCTATGTAAGCAGCATCAGTAAAAGAATATTCTTCAATATAATAAAACCTCCATCGCTATAATAGTAGTTTGACCCGTCATAGGTCCAATCCAAATAGTACTTTGTTACTGAAGGATAACAAGTATTTAGTATGGCCATGTCAAATGGAGATGACACGGAAAAATATGATGCAATCACACAACTTACTGTCATCAGGAACGTTAACCACATATACCGGGCCTCTGATTAGCTTGATGCATCGGTTTTCAGGAATGATGTAACAGGTGGTTGGACATTGGAGAACAAAATAGATATTTTAGGAGCAAAAATAGTCCCATGTTTTAGTACTACCTCTTTCCCCATTTTCAGTCAAACGTTCAATGATTTCTCCCATACCATAATAATACTTTAAGCATAAACCTACATTATTTTGCTTTTTAAAAACTCCAGGAAATCGTATGAGGTACAGTCTCTAGGAGAGCCAGAAGGAACCTGACACTGGGAGGGATATGATGGGAAGGGGAGGGGAGAAAAAAAGTCTCAGGAGTTGAAGCATTCTAGCATGTAGGCCTAAATGAATAATATTTCATCATTTTGATGGGTGTGGGGATCTAAAATCAATTAAACAAGTATTTAAATCCCTAAAGTGTCAGTTTACGGGGATTCGCCCCATAGAATACCCCTCTGAAGGGTTCTTGGCTGCTTATATCCCTCACTCTTTTTATGCTTCCCTCTGGAAAATCGTCATTTCCGTCGGTTCCGTCCGGCACTGCCACTCTATACTCTATATATATAATACACAAACACATATATTATTCTCTTATACACATCT
>NW_022706987.1:458667-461029 GCF_011630105.1 Anneissia japonica
TAATACGTATATAAAATTAAAACGGAACAGTAGAGAAAATCCGATCAGAATGACAAATGAATTATAAATTGATGAATTATGGCGAATTTTTATTACTTATTTGATAGGTATCGAGTTACTATAATATGACTTCATGTAGGCTAGGCTTTCTAATGTTGACATCAGCTTCCAAAACCAAAACATTTTGAATAAAGCAAGAAACAAAGAGTATGCAATGTAACTATCTAATTTATTTTCAAATCCTCATTCTTGAAAGTGAAATTCTATATTTTGGAAATTTTGCATGAAATCTGTCAACAACGTTGTCATGGTCGCGGTTGCTTCACCTATCACGATGTATTCCAACCATCATGAGGCTATCTAAATGAGCATTTGTCATAACAGAACGCAAATTATTTTTAATTAGTCTCATTGAATTATTATTATTTTGTTGTTGTTTTTGTGATGAAAAGTTAGCACAAACAATATGGTGGCTAAACGAATATTACATGTAAATATTTGTTTTTATTTGTTTGTTCCCCGACAAAATTTATCGTCTTCCCCGACGGGGGGGGGGGGCATGCTTCCCCGAGGGGGATATAGCCCCCCCCCACTCTGGCACCACCCCTGCTTCCAGGGCTCATCAGTGCAGCTAGGGAAATGCCCAAACGAAACGTTCGACCAGCTTAGGTAGGGCCCAAACTAGTCCCACGACCACTAATGATTACAGAGCCAAACCAAGGTAATCATTAGTGGTCGTTTGGGCCCTACCTAAACTGGTCGAACCTTTCGTTTGGGTCTATACCCTAGCTGCACTGATGAGGCCTGGAAGGCCGAAACGGATCCGTCTGCAGATATTGGGATTCCTTCCAGTGGATGCTTAGTTTATTTTGTCATTCTCATCGAATTTTCTCTACTGTTCCGTTTTAATTTTAAATAGTTTTGCGTTATGTGGCCGTTTGCTGTTTTATGGGTTTTTCCGATTTGCCTTTTAAAATTTATATATATATACATGTATATATATATATATATATATATATAGTATAATTGTGTTAAATAATAAATTAAAATTGGCGCCTCATATTGGTCTTGGTCAAAATTAATTAAGTGTGATCTCAGCTTTTGACTTCATGTCACATCAAATCACATGACTTGCAGTTGCCCACATTTGCTAAACGCTAGATGATGTCAGATGAATTCAGTCGACTTGCAAGGTCGATAGAAGCTAGCTTTAATAATCATTTTACAAAAATAAAAAAGGTTACAACCACTTTGTTCCGATTTATAATTTAATTTACAAGAATGATCTTATCTCAAAATATATAAACTTTACTACAGTATTACATACGAAACAATAAAAAATAAGATGATACCATGTTTAACTAAAAGAAAATTACAAAATCACTACAATACAATATTGATCAGTCACCATCAAATACGTTTTTTAAAAATTCTGTGTCACAATATCACGTACCAATCGCAGGCAGTAAATTCTCTCCCCCCCCCACCCCCCCCCCCCCCCAGCAAAACGTTTTAACACATTATTGGAGGTGTTTCTCCTAAGTTAAAATCAAGTAAATTATTATTATTCATCAAGAGGTGTGGGCCAGACGGCCAACAAGCATTGTTTTAACAACAGGACAATGAATTAACGTACATAGGAAATGGCGACTAGGAAATGAATATATTTCTGAAACTGAAACATAAATATCTTGGATTACACTTTTTTTTAAATCATTATCTGATACACACCATATAGACGAAGTTATGAAAACGGTATATAATAAGTCAATACTAATGAACAAGAAGACTTTAAACAGAAACTATTATGGAGAATTACTATGGAAGACTAATGGATAAAATATTAACACAATTGAACATTCCTAATACTCTGTACAAATATCTGGATGTTTTGAGCATGATTGAAAATTAGTTCCCTTTAAGACAATAGAATTTAGTTAAACATGAGGAATGATACTGATATACATTAAGTTAAAATGATATAATAATACGTAGATAATTTATCTAAATTCTAATACTTGATCATACTTAATAATGACAGTGACCAATCAATCACAATCAGAAACATGCTTAGGTTACTAAAAACTAGTTTAAAGTTAGCTGCTAATTGTAAATGACGAGTAATTTCTGCTTTACTTGGGTTAATGTCATCACCAAGACTATTGGATTGCCTTCAAATTATTATGCATTATCGCCCCAAGGATTGCTGCCAAAGAAGCATTATAATGGTGAATTGAGATGGCAAACTGTTAGCTCAATTCAGAATGATTTTCGAGTTTAATACTTAAATTTAAAATATGGGAGATGGAGATGGTCTCATTTACTTTGAAAAACAATTTTTTATGTTCCAAAAAATTCAAAA
>NW_022706987.1:461076-497627 GCF_011630105.1 Anneissia japonica
CTGAGGCTGAAATTGCTTGAAAATTAAGAACAAAATATGAACAAATTGAGGCTGAGGTAAAATATGTCAAATGAGGTTTTTATTTTTAAAAACTACAAAACGAAAACATTTTATCTTTACCTTACTGTATGTGCAGTAGGTGTGACTATGTAATATAGTACAGTAGGTATACTTACCTGTCATTTGAGGCAATTTTTTTAGGGGTCAATTTTTCCTACATTTCAGTACAGTGTATTCATTGTGCACATAATAATTATCTGTCTGAAAAGTGTGTAAAATACGAACAAAATAAGAACATTTTGAGCCTGAAATCGGCCAAAAAATAAGAACACTGAGTCTGGACAAAATTTTACTGGTTCTTATAAAAAAAAAAAAATGTAATACGTTTAATCAAGAACCTGTAACTGAATGGATCGGCAATTTAATAAGGAAAATAGATTACTAAGGAAAATAGAAGCAATGATGACAACACATCATAGTCAGAATATAATGTATAATGGAAGCCCACACTTTTAATAATATTTGCCAAAGGCATTAACTTAAAATTCAAAGCAAAATCCAATTCGTTAGATCTTGAAGACCGCAGGCAATCATGGTTTAATCACAACACAGGCATATGTAAACAATGTACTGATAACCAAAAAGAAACAGTCGAACACTTTTTATTTGACTGTATTAGATTAAATTTATTAGAGATGTTATATATTCAATAGAGGGACAGTCTTCATGAAAATGGTTTAAGTGTGTATTGGGATAATTTTATAAATGGGACACAGCAATTTAAATGCCACTTTTGGTATATAGAAAATTTAATATTAGGGCAAATTTTTAATTTCCATTGTAAAGAATATTTAATTCATGCATTGGCAGTTAGATCTCCGATTCTATCCACATTACCTTCCAAAACAAATTAAACCGTATAGTTATTAAATATTTTTACAGATAGTAGTTAAATTTGTATATTTGTTTTATAACACACCCAAATATCTGTTTTTAATGGTAGATTTTAGTTTTGTTCAATCATTTGATAATACTCAGCATTCAACATTATATTCTTGTAGTTATGGTTGTCATTCTTCACAGTATCAAATGACAAGGACCTAATTAGTTGTGTTACATCTTTAAGGCTAATAATATGTCTTAGTTGTTTGTGCAATGGTTCAGTATTTCAGTGAAAGTTGGATTGCTCCATTCGGGTTTCACTCATGGGATACTCCTTCCATCTCATTCACATGTTCAAATGTTAATACAGTAATTATGTAGTATGTAGTAGTATGTTTGTATACTTTTAAAGTTCAGTTGAAATTGTCATACTTAAATTAGTGTTATCAATGTGATTAGACAGTCAGTTATTAGACAGAATTAGTCACCAAACCTAGTATTGTATAGTCAGTATAACATTAACACACTTTTCTTTTTCTTAGAACCCCTAGAAGGACTCTCAAAACTATTCATATTTTTGGTCTGCATGGAAATGTAAACTAAATTAACTTTAATCTTATGAATCTATGAATAATTCAAAATGTATATGTATATGTTGTTATAAAAATGTACATTCTATGCTAACTTCATTACATATTAGAAGATTTAATAGACATCACTTCACTTTTGACCCCTCATAAGAATACGACTCCAGCGAATGTTTACGATTTTATACCCAATATACGAAATGGTGATGATGTCATCTTTAGTGGCTAATTCGGTATATTTTCCAAATTCGAACAAACAAACTTTGACTAGTATCAATAATTCCACTAGAGTAGATACTGCACTTTGTGTTATTGATTCTGACATAAGAGAATCAAACCATGACAATTTAACAATCAAAATCACCAAGGATTTCAAAATGTTGTGATAACTGAGTTCCTATCTTTCACAGCAAGTTTAAACAAAGTTTTGCATTACGACTTCCTTTAAACCTCGTCTATTTTGAACATGGAGAGCTTCAATTATAATGACTTACAATTGTATTTCGATGAATAATTGTATTTTGATGATGTTCTTATGCCATAAATGTAATAGAAATGATGTGGTGTCCAACCTTACTTAGTGAAAGCTCGGTGGTCTAGTGATTATGAGACCATGCTATTTATCTTGGGGTCGTGGGTTCGACTCCAACCCGAATCAGTTGTGAGATTTTTCGCAAGTATTTGGGAATGTACTGAGCATTCAGTAAGATAATACGTCAGCCAGGGCAAAGCATCGATCCTTCGACTTGTTAAAAACCTTTGAAAATCAGACTAAGACGATATTTAGAAATAGACCTTGTAAAATTCTATATTAAAATGTAATACTAGTTCAGTACCTGATACACCAGAGTTTTATATGGAAACCTGAGGAAAATCAATTAATTCAAACAAGCATCACAAAAAACAAACTTCACCAATCTCTAGGCCAAATCTTTGATCATCTTTCACATCATTTACAGCAAAATCTACAATTGGTAATAAATTGATTTTGCCGGTCTCAAACTGAAATATTGTCTTCCGGACATTCGATGAACGTTGCTGGGAATAGAAAGAAAAAAACAAGGCTCGGGTTAGAAATAGAATGGTTAATTATTATTCAAATTTCAGCCATGAAAAAAAGTACAAAAACAATCAATCAGAAAAAAGGTTGGAAAAAACCAAACAGGTGGAAACCGTAAACCATTAACATTAAGAAAATCCATTATACAAGAAATTACAATGACAAAGCACAAAATGAACATTCTACAATTAGTACATCTACAATAAAATTATATAAATGGTGTATACTTAAAAACTCTAAAGCTTAAATTTTAAAGGAAGTTGAGAAATATTCAAATGATGAATAATATACGGTACAAGTGATCAGAAACAATTTAGTTGACAAGAATAAATAAAAAATGAATGTCTGCATATTCACATATACAAGATAATAGAAGCAAATTACATGTTTGAAATCTAAATCACCTTTCTACTGCTGTTTGTCAAGGGCGAGCTTATTTTTAGACTTCGTAACAATGATAATAATAATAATAATATTTTAACAGAAATTTAATTGCAAAATGATTTTTAAATCAAGTAAAATAATCTGTCTTTCTTTGGTAGTAGTTTAGTGTGTGTAAGTATTTTCATTGATTGTTGTTTTGCTGGTATCTGTTAAAAGTGGTATTCTGTTCTCATCTCTTATTGATTTGATCATGGGGGAAAATTGTATTTTGAGAATTTTTCAAATTTTTTCTTGATTTTTATTTTAATTGTTGATTGATTGAATTTATTCGGTGTAAACACCAAGGATAGCCCACGAAAGTCTGGTGGTGATTGGGCAGTACACCGGGAGACAATCCCCTACTGTTTTCCGAAGAGTGTACTGCGTTCTTTAACATTCACATGGGCCATAATGCTCACAGGACCAACGGCTTAAACGTCTCATCCGAAAGACGGTCCGCTATTGTAACTTGTATTTCAGCCCTCTAGCTGAAACACAAGGAGAGGCAGCGATGGGAATTGAACCGGGGACCTAGAGATCTCCACAGTTCAGCGCACACACAGTGGCTACCACCAGATTAGCCGACTGAGCTAAGCTGCTCTCACTGTTCTGGTATATGTATGAATAAAAAAGCAAATAAATGCGTTATAGTACTACTAGTACCACCCGCCAGAAACAATAAAAAGTTTAATACATACCCTACACGTGTCTTTAACTACTGTGTAAGAGGGATGTGATGCTCTTAGTGTTTTGCCATTTTGTGACAAAAATTCCACAGCTTTATCATATTTTTTTCTTCTTGGATCATAGTAGGCTATAGTATTCACACACTTAAAGGTAAACCTGTAATAGATAAATCAGGTGCTGCCATTCAAACAATGTTTAGTCTATTTGTGAGGTCTCGCCACAAAATGAGTCTAATGATTAGAAATTCAAAAATTGAGTTTATATTATATTTGGGTAGATCACATTATAAGCTTTCATTTGGTCTTTGAATGGCTGCCCTACTATAAGTAAATCCAGAGATTTGAGCATTTAAAGTTTAGGTGTATAAGAACCACATTTTGAGAAAATCAGCCTCAAAGATAAACTAACCTTTACAAATAATATGACTAGAATTACAGAATATGTGCAGAGAACACTGTTTTGGCAAGAAAATTCACATACAAAGTATACAATCATAAAATATAAGTATCAAGTTATTCAAAAACATTAAAATCAAAATTTTGTAAAAATGTTGACTTTGGCCTGTTTTGGTGAATGCGTCTCATTTCGTGGTGAGACCTCACATTTATTTTACTATGTTTTTCTGTATTACTATAATTATTGTAAACGTATCATTGTAGACGATTTAACAAAAATAGCATAGACATTGTCCTATTTTATAATTCTATATCAACTCTTACCTTTGTATTGCTCTACTACTGCGTAATTTCAGAAACCGAAGTTGGACCTTATTGGCTTCATAAGTAAATTGGCCAGCATTCTGACTTTTACTAAACCAATATTTATCCATGTTCCATTTTTGGACAGAAATCTATAATTAATATGTTGAAAAATAATTCAAATTTATTATGTAAGTAGGACTGGAATAACATATTAATGCCAATGCCGTTAGCATATTCATGAGTTTACCAACCTTTTGTTTGGGTTTAATACAAGTATATCCTCCACCTGAGAGGTTGCAGTAAGCTTTAAACTTATCCCCATTTGCACCTTCATTTGGGTCTAACCAGTAAAAACCTACAGAAAATGATGTATTTAGTTGTCATTATATTAAAAACACCTCCAATACAATCAAACAGCACTAGTTATATGCCTGTATAATATCCTTTTAAGTCTTAAAGTTCAATTATATTTTTATTGCAAATTAGTCTGCTGGGGATTCAATATGACCTAGATAACGTATATATTTTAAATAGGAAAACCCCAAACAATGACAATGTTATGCATATCGTTCACCCCTTAGTGCTTGTTCTGCTTGTTAACAATATAAACTCCATGTCCAAACATATACCAGGTAAAAAGAACATTTTGTGTGATTCACTGTATCTTGGTGTGGCCGCATCCTCTACAAATTCCAACACACCTGCTACCAGAGAACTTCACTCCTTTGAACAGACATTTACCTGGGGATCGTTAGCGAAAGGCACTGGTATGTCTTACATTAAGCAATGGACACACTTTCGTCATTTTCTTCGACAGCATAACTTACCGCTAAGTATACCATCAACCCAACAAGCCATCTCTTTAAGTGTGCTATTTGATAAAATCTGGACTTGCAGTTTCTACTGTTAAAACTTACTTTAGTGCAATCTCATTCGTGCACAATATTTCTTACAAGGAGGATCCGACAGTTCCGCAAAAATTGACCATCCTGTGTACAGGAGCATCGAAACCTAACCTACAGCAGTCCGCTACTTTCACTCGGCTACCAATTACTACACAGATCTTGACAAAACTAATCAACAACCTCCAATTCGCAACCACTTCGCCTTTACGATTTCACTTTCTACAAGGTTCTATTTCTAACATACTATTTTGCGCAATTGTTGCTACAAACACTCTTCAACATGTGTTAATGTCCAACGACATATAGCTTAAGGAAAACCGTGGAAACTGCGTATGCCATGTCAAAGCACTACACCGATATTACCACGCTCGCCAAAAAATGGAAGGCCAACACTTCGTATTTCCAACTGGTACACCAGTAAACATCAAAATCATTCACTAAAACTCAACAAAATTGAGCTCAAATTGAAAATAAAGTGGCTGCAATTTTATTTGAATAAAAATATTCATAATTATATTTTCGCTTGCAAAATAACTGTAGAGTCCAGATCCTAAACCACTTAAAGTAATTTTCAAAAAATTACTGCAATTGCAAAATATGATTGGAATGTGAAGCATGTTAAAGGTAAATATCTATATGTAGCAGATGCTCTGAGTAGAAATTTTATGGATGTATCTTAATTAGCCTGAAATATATGGTAAAATCTTTGCCTATAACTAAAGAAAGGTTAATTGAGTTAAAAACAGAAACCAATAATTATGAGGAACTTATGAGACAACAAATATTAACTGGATGGCCAAATAAATGCAGTACGGTCGACAAAGAATAAGCAAATATTGGACCTTTAGAGATGAGCTAACAGTGAAAGATGGTATCCTACTTAAAAGAAATAAAGTCATAATTCCACAAGGTTTTAAAGAGTAGCTTTTTAAAAATATTCATAGTACACTCCAAGGTGTTGAAAAAAGTAAAATGTTGGCCAAAGATATTGTATTCTATAGGCATGTCATATAATATTACTAAGTATTTTGAAAAGTGTACTGTCTGTGCTGAATTTAAACATAAGCAATTAAAGAACCAATGATAGGTTACCCAAAACCTAATAGACCGTGGCAAAAGGTTGTTCTGATTTATTTCATATTAATGGAAATAATTACTGTATAATTATAGTCAATTGTTGATTATTATATCTACAGTTTTGTTGAAAATAAGCTGACAACAACTTCAAAGTGCTAAAGTAATTGAAAACTGTAAACAGCATTTTGCTAGGTAATAATAATAATAATAATAATAATAATAATAATAATATATATAGGTGTGGTATCCCAGATGCATTTGTATCTGATAATAATAATAATAATAATAATAATAAAGTAAGAACTTATATAGCGCCATTTAAAAAACCGAAGTAATTATCAGTGGCGCTTCATGTTATTGTTGGAATAATGACATATTTGAACATGTAACTTGATTACCTAAGTATCACAAAAGTAAAACAGTTCAAATTATGAACATTTTTGAAAACACAAAAGATAAAGGAGATATATATTTTGCATTAATAAACTATAGAAACACACCTATTGATGGTACGGATGCAAGTCCTGCTCAAATGCTATTAAAAAAAACAGAACAAAAACAAGTATCCCAACTACAGAGTCAGTGAGGTATCTACTAGTGCTAAGATTATGGGGCGTCAATTGTGTGCTAAATCAAAAAAGTATACTCAACGTAATAGTCTTGTAAACTCAGAGTGGGATAGGACCTCCAGCACAATCGGTAAATATTGGATTTCTGTAGTATACCTAATCGGTTAGATTTGAGTAATATCATTTAATGATGTAGGCCTATTAGTAAAGTACATGAAGCACACAACATAAATTAGGACTAACACGGCAAGCTGGCTTTGAAAACACAATCAAAACAAGTGTGTCACTGGACCTTCATTATTATGTGAACAGTGGAGTGGTCACTCACACTAGGCCTAAAAGGCCAAGGCCTTAGTTATATGCCGGTCAGCAATGAGGTATGTACAAACTTTTATTTTTTATTATTCATAAATGTTTTTATAGCAATGACCATGTAGTCCTAAAACAAACGATCGACAAGGCCAAGTTTAGGAATAGGATAGCCCAGGCCTACTAATTAGCTAGGCCTCTATTCTAGGCCTAGTCTGTTCATTATGGATAAGCTTACTTTCATGATGTTCACTGGGATCTTGGTGGAAGTATGCTTCGATGTTTGGACTTTACAACAATTATCAAGTCATATTACAGTAGCGTGATGCTTATCAAATAACTAATAAAATTCACCTTATTATCCATATCCCCACCGGGGCACATTGACTGATTCATTTATTTATTTTTATTCATCCTTGTCTTTGTTTATTTATATGCTAATATTTTATTCTATAAGTTATTATTTTTTATTTTCTTATTTAATGTATACTTTTTGACAAATGATGCAGCTCTTTTGATGTTCTTTTCATTTTCATTTGCCATGTGGTTTTGGGCAACCACTTGATTAGTTGATTAGGTTCACATTTTAGTTGTCCTTTCTCTCTGTTATTGTTTTTCAGTGCGCTATCTTTTCTTGTTTTTTTGCTTGTATTTGCACATCTTTTGCAATAAATAAATGAAATGAAATAATTTAACACATAAAATATTGAAATAAGTAAATTTATAGGAATTATGGTAGTATAAAATGCACATGTAATGTATAATTAAGTATTTTAATATGTTATCTTAATTAAAACCATGTGAATTATGTAAGTAGCATAATCACACCAAAAAATATAGGTTCCGCCTTTTTAATGTCATCTTGCATTCTGCCATGTTTGAAACAAACTGGACTTACCAAACTCAAATTGTCGTAGTAAGGAAGACCAAATCACTGAATATCGGAACAAAACAAGAATTAATTCAAAATCCCTTGGCTAATGATCATGCTAGTTTCCCCGCTTGAGGTCCACTGCGAACATCGCGATTCAGTTTTATCATTATGAGTGATGGCACTTTGCTTATAAAAAGTCTATGCCCATTGTGTGCTTTTATCAAAGATATTCATCAGATGCATTCTCGGACAAATTCTGGCTCGTCTACACTCAAATGCAGCTCTTTGATAATTATCTATTTTTTCAAAAATATTACGGTTGCAATGGTCATTGCCGTGACATAAAGTATTCAGTCAGGTATTCTTAACACGTAATATGTAATACAATTTCAGTGGTATTGGTCAACATTAATCCAATTCAAACATGGCTTTAGTCATTTTATTAAAACAAGATGGAGCTTCTTACCATCTTTCAGTCCTGGGTGCATACGGTTCAGATCTTTACAGGAGACTGCTGGGAAATCTTTTGAGCCATTTGGTGTCTTTACTTGCTGAAGTTTCCCAGTTAAGGTATTCAGCTTTGATACAAGGATAGCAATATCATTCTATTGAACATAAAACAAATATAAGAGGTAAGGCATTTTTTTTGTATTATTGATTTATTGATTTATTGATTTATTAATCAAATCAATAAAAAAAAAATCGAAAGATGGGTCTGTTTTCTTTGCAAAATTGTGGGGAGAACGTGCCGACCTCTGTTAGACTCAACTGACTCAGCAAGAGGCTTTAATTATGGTTTATGGTTTTATATTTATATAGTGCCTTTCACGATCGAAACCGTCTCAAGGCGCTTGAAAAATATATGTGAATAATGTATGAAAATAAATTTGACCGGAAATAACCTAAACTAACCAAACAGAATAACCGACAAAACAGATAAAAAATAGAATCACACATCATCACACCGTTTCACTGACTGACCAAGGCCGGTCAGCTATTGATTTCACAGGTGTCATAATGATGTGTGTAAATAAATATTGGCCTATCGAGCAACGAAAATGAATGAATGTGAGTGGTCTATAGTGAGTTATAAAGATGAGTTTTCAATCGGCTTTTGAAAATCCCAGTTGAAGATGCCTGGCGTACATAATCGGGCAGGCTGTTCCAAAGCTTAGGGGCAGCAACTACAAATGCTCGATCACCATAAGTTCTGAGACGACTTTGGGGAACGAATAGCACAGATTTATCAGTTGTTGACCTAAGGGATCTTGTACAAGTCATGGATCTTGTCACAATCATCTCACGGATGTATGCTGGTGACTGGTTGTTCAATGATTTATATGTAATAAGCATTAGCTTAAACACAATGCGTTTCTTGACCGGAAGTCAGTGTAATTGACAGAGAGTTGGAGAAATGTGGTCAAATCTTGAGGTGCCGGTTACAAGACGGGCTGCCATATTTAAAAGAAGTTGAAGTTTTACAAGATGCTTATGTGGAATGCCATGTAGTATACTGTTGCAGTAATTGAAAAACACCATCATAAATAAAATACAATACATATACCTTTTCATCTAGTTCCTCTTTAGTCATTTGAGGTCCATGCATATTAGCCTCAGGAGGATGGAATAGTACTGGTTTGGTGATCAAGTCTGGAAAAGCAGCAGCTGGTTCAAGCGTTACGCCAACTCCATGGACAGGATTCGATGAGCCTAAATTAGACTGCGTAAATATAAAATATTAATATTAGTTAAGTAAACCATTAAATACAGTTAAGGACAACTGATTTCACCACCCGCCACTGAAAAATAAATTCCACTTACATAGAATTTCAATTTAAGAATTATTAATACTAATATTTGAATCATGCAAACCCTTTTAAAGGTTTCAAATAATTAAAAATATATGAAATCATAGAACATAGGAGTAGCCTTCAGTACAGTAAGCAGTTAGCAGTTATTTTTGCAAATTTTTAAAGAGCTATTAGAGGGTTAGAGCACAAAAAAAAAACTAATACTATATATGTATTGGCATCTCATTCGTTTTATTAGTTTAGTAAATCTGGTACATCATTTAAAAAATACAATAATAGTTTGATGCATACAGTAAATTCATCTCAAAAGTTGCCTCATATCAACCACCTTAAAGTGCTTTTTCAAAGATTACATCTAAAATGTTACCCAATGTACTGTAGTGATTCGGAAGAACATATTATAACCCAAAATAATAGTTTGGAGATTTTAAGCAAAAAACATTGTTTTGTTAGCATTTTTTTTAATGGAAATTAATTCTATTGATTTTTCACACAACAGAAAAACATACTAAAGTACTTTTTGATTATTTTTTTTATATAATCCTAGTTAAAATGTATAATGTGCACTTCCAAATTAAAACAAAGTCCAATGAAGCATGAAAAATCTGATGTTAGACGATTTATATTGAGTTTTTCAAGTAGAATGTATGCGTTAGACTTTAGGGGTTTAATTCCATTATATGTCCAAACATACGTAAAACAAAACAAATAAAAGGAAGTTTTTTAAAAATATTACTTACCAACATTATTGCATTCATAAAAGATTTTAAAAATGTGTCTGATCAGATTTACATAATAAATTTGTATTTCCCTTAAAATATATAAGTATTGTACACTATTTAATGTAAATATTTCACTATCAGTAACCACTACAGAAAGAACAAACGACATTAATGTTATAGTGAATTTATATAGTATAAATGTTTATTTAAATTCACTATGTAGAATACTTGTCTTTTACTTTAATAATAAACAAAAAAATTAATTCCAACAATAACTTTTTATTTTCTGAAAATTATAAGGGAGCGCACTCATTTAAATATTAATATTTTAAATGTAAATTTAGTATAGATGTTATATCTAAATTCTGAACATTCACTTGGAGAGTCTAAGTAAAGCCTATAGAAGTTTGATATGTATGTGTTTTATGTTGTTTGTTAAATGATCTTAGTTGTAATAATACTAAATTTAATAATACAACAGTCAAAATAATAATATTATGACCACAACTTGCTCATGGTCATATGGCAACTTGTTATAAGGATGAAGAACAATGCATTCTTCTTTATATAATTGTACTCTAATTAAAATCAAACTTGATATTATGTCCTTCTACTAGCTAGGAAACTAATTAAATATGCATCATTGTCTTTTGTGATTGGTTAACTGCTAATTTTTCAATGCTTAGTAGATAAAATGCATTCTTCTGATTTTGTTTTTGCTTTGGTGGATGGATATAATGCGTGACTCTTGTCTTGTTTTGAAACACCAAAGTTGGACATAAAACACCAAAGTTGGACATAATTGCAACAAAATGTTTTTCCATGAATATATATAATAACATTTTATCTCTACAACATACAAAAAGTTTACCGAAATACACCTACTGGATAAGTGATTTTTATAGCAAAGAAAACTGAACTATTTCACTGAGATGTTACGCTCTGCCTACGATATTTGTGCCGTGCCTTGCTTACAAAGCGCTTTAATTTGATTTGTTGGTTGTTAAAACTTACCTTAAATAGTCTGCGCATACTATGCTACGCAAAACGTAAGTACGTACGCAAGTTCATGTGTCACTTCCCCGGAATGTAAACATATACACGGAAGTAAAACTGAAATTGCATTTTGATAATGCACTACTCAATGTTGGATAGTATCAATTCTGTAATATTTGATTAGATGCTAGTTCTATCAGCTTGGAGCAATGCTGCTGCAAGAGGTTGAAGGAAAATGAAAACCTGTCGCATATGCCAGCCACTCTGTTAGCCAGAGTGAGCGCAACTATCCAGCCCACAAACTGGAATAATTGGCTTTAAAGTGGGCCATTACAGACAAATTTAAGGATTACCTTTACCATTCAAAATGCACCAAAGTAATGACCGACAGCAATCCACTGACCCATGTTTGTTCATTTTCGTAGCTTTATTGTCATCGTCATTTCTAGAGATACATCCCTGCAAGCCGGGGGATTTGAAGAACTGTAATTGAGACATGTGCTGTACATGGGCATCGGTGTCTTTATGGTGCTTCGATGTAGAAAGTCCAGGTTTATTGGTAATAATATAGATATAATGATATATATGATTTCATGAGTAAATTTATCGCGGGATTGAATTTTTGCATAACTTTAATACAGACATATATTGAGAGGGCGCCAGTCGATAGTTGCAACCACTTAGGGTTCTTCAAAATACTGAGAATTCTGTTTTTTTGTTTCTCATTTTCTGACAAGGATAGTTTTAATTTTTCCTCAATCTACTGTGCACATTTTGTGTCATCTAATTCTCTCGAGCTCATGATTTTGTATAATGTTTGCTGTCACCATATTTCTACTTGGAGTGGAGTTGAATAGCTTGGTGGTTAAGATGCTTGCTTTCCAATCCCAGAGTCCTGGGTTCAAATCCTGTCATGGTATTACAGGATTTTTCTTATGACCAAAACAACTCACTCCCTATGTCTCATATGAGACATGGTCTATGTGAAGCATCATGTGTTTATGTTTGTCATGTGAAGGGATTGCCGCCTATAATAGGACAGTGATTAATTCGCTATTGGTAATCTTGTGCTATGTGCCTATAGAAATAAAAAAAGATAGTTAAACTAGCAGTACATCTTTTAATTTGCATATAATAGACTGTGACTTATACACTTGATACCCACCTGTACAAGAACACTCTATTATTCAAGGACGATTCAGTTTGGCGCAAGAGAGATACAATTTTTGACGTCACCATGGGTAGCTGCAATGGCGCGGAGACCTGTGAGCTTATCGGGCTATTGCTACTAGCCAAATTAGAATCCAAATATGGTAATAATATAGGGCTATACAGGGATGATGGACTTGCTGCATTCAACGCAACCCCCTGTGAAATCGAACAAATTAAAAAGAAACTATGCAATACATTCAAGCTTAAAAATTACTATTGAGGCAAACAGGAAAGTGATCAACTACCTGGATGTAACACTTAACCTCAATGATTGAAGCTATAAACCCTACTGAAAGGAGAATAACAAGCAGTGAAACGTCAATTGCAAGAGCAACCATCCGCCATCTATAGTAAAGAATATCCCAGAAGGCATAAAACAAGAGACTGTACAATATATCCTATAACAAAGCAGCTTTTGACGAAACTAAGAAACCGTATCAGGAAGCCCTCAACAAAAGTGGGTTCAACTATGACCTGAAATGCAATCCGGCTACTCACAACGTGCAATCCAACGACAAGAAGAAAAAAAAAAGAAACATTATATGGTTCAATCCACCTTACAACGCCAACGTTAAAACAAAAATTGGACATGAATTTCTTGGAATTGTATATGAATGCTTTTCACATGATCATGTTCTAAGTGTTCAGTTATAGCTGTATGCCCAACATTGGATCGATAATATCTGCCCAAACATATATATATATATACTAGTACAATAAATATTTTATTTTGAGACAGATACAGAACTTTGTATGACTTCTACATATACAAATCTGTCTATGCAGCAACTTTAAATTTAGCTTAGATCCATCGAAAAGGCACTTTCTGGTGGTCAATTATTGTCAACTTTTGTCAAGTCTTGTGCTATAAAACGGCAAGCTATAATTTCTTGAAATTCTTTTAGTGTTAGGCATTGTTTTAAATATTTTGACCAGACTTTAAGTACCACAGACACAAGCAGTTTAAGTGAATTTGAGCTTGTTTTACAATGACATAAAAATGCATTATATAACATTATTATAGTGCGTTACCGTACTCTGTAAATTTATCATTGTGAGGCATAGCATGCATAAACATGTGTCATGACAATGAACAATATCTACCAAAAAATCTTGCGAGAGAAGTCTCGTGACATGTTTAAGAGCCTTTTTAATGAGCAAACAGTGGCTATGACTTAATAGCACACGTGGCATGCTCATCTGTATATCAGGTAATGGCAGAATGATATGTCTACGTCTTCTAAGATTAGTCCACTGTTTAGGAAGAGAAGAGGGGAAGAAAAAGGAGTGACATGCATGTTATTACACGGAGATATAAAGGTTTGGTGAAACGTAATGATGGAACAAATCTAATGTAGTAGTAAATAATATTAATTCATGTTTTTGTAGCCAATGATAAGATTGATTCTTCTTTCAGCCTCAACCCAACAATAAAACTTGAAGCTGTATTTGTCAAAATTGCAAATTTCATTACAACTCTTAAAACAACAAACCTGATAATTATTTTAATCTCTTAAAACTTGGTACAATTGAATGTCAATTTCTATAACTTGATGCAGATTTTTTTTTAAACAAGCTTGGTAATTCTTTTGGCAGTGCAATCTCCTTTATAGTTAGTTGAACATTTTATAGATACAAACTGAATGACACTGAATGGTATGGGTCTTGGAAATTCCTGGTATTGTCTCTCTTATTCCAATACTAAAATTATTTTACCTTATTAGGTTGTTCATCAGCTTCTCGGTAATTAATGCTCCAGGTAAAATAGGTAGCGTTACCCTAGTAGTTAAATGTGAAAGAAAATATCCAAGGTTAATGAAAATGACAAAGAAAGTTAATCATCTAAACAATTGTAACAAAAATGAAATACAAATTTTTTATTAGTACATCTATTTTATTTCTATCTAAAACAGCTCTTGAGAATGGTATTTTTATAGAAGTATTAAATCATGACCATAAAAATGTAGATACAATTAGGGAACAGTTAAATTACTGTTCTCTGTTTAACTTAAATTCCCTGATACAATTCAATCATGCATGTTCCATCAACATTTAAGTAAGTAACAATAGCCAATGAGATCTACCTAGAATCTACTCTGTTCTAATAATAATAATAATAATAATAATAATAACAAATTACAACATTGGTAAGCTTCTCCTTTGAAGGGTTGATAAAGCTTAGCAACAATGATATTAAACATACAATGCTCTGAAGAATATGATCTTGTAAATGCTTCACAAACACAGACTCACACAAATTAGGATACTGACGGTCTCGCAATGGAGACCATTTTGCAAATTCACCTAAATAGAATGAGAATAATTCTTTAAGATTATCATCATATGAAGCATTAACACACACTAATAACTATATGAGAAACAACCAATGTTACCTCTATTGTAATAAATGGTTCTTTACCAGGTGGTCCAGGTGGCCCCTAAAATAACAAAATAATAAGTTGCAAAATGCATCAGGTACTGTATGAACGTATGCAATGTTTGAGATACGCAAATAATATTTTGAGAGTAAAAACTTAATGCATGTTCTTAAATTTTCATCTTTTTATAAAAGAGCCAAGTTGATGGCATATAAGATTTTGAGGTCAAAATTAAACAGAAAATTAACATCCACCACTTCAGAATTTAAGAGGTGGAAATTGAACAGAAAATTAACATATAAAAAGTAGTAAGTAATAATAAGAGAAATATAGTAGAATATACAGTACACAAAAAATGTAGTTTTCAAAACAAAATGGCAAAAAATGTAATTTCAATATTATAAAATTGACACATTTCGCACAGTAAAAAAAACGAAAAAAAAAACCAAGATGCAAAAAAAGTAGTTTTCTTGTATAACACCCTAATTTCCTTATGATTCTCATTAACTAAATGACCTTCTTTAGCATAATTTATGCCAATATGTAGCAGGTGAAGACACTTAAAAATAGAAGAATTTAAACTAATTGAAGTCGACTTACTGGTAGTCCACGAACACCTTTTGTACCCCGCCTTCCTTTTTTGCCCTTGGATCCCTGTGGGAAAAAAAATCAAAATGTGCTTGTCATATGTATTCTTTTGTTAATATATTTTATGAACTTTATTGCAAAATAATACAGATATACAGCAATGATAACATACAAAATGATCTAGGTCTCGTGCTACTGAGAAATAGGAACAACAAGACAACAAAGTTTGGATTAAAATCTTAAAGATATAGATACTACTTAAAATATTAAATAAAAATCATGAAGTTGACGTTTATCCTTGGTTGGTGACCTTTCGACCTCCAGAATTGTTTAGTATGAGATTTTCGAGTAGAGTCAGTCGAGATGGCCCAAGTGGAGTTTCATGCAAATGTTTCTTTTTTTTTCTCTTTTGCAAATGTTTCTTAAGGAAAAAATCGCTGGCCGCAAATGACACTTTTACATACAGTACTGTAATAGAATTCATCATCAACACATCACCATTATAGTCAAAATTAAGTGCCAACAAATTTTTAATGATCTTTTATCAGCGATTTTCGACAACCATAGAGATTTAAATAATCTGCGTGATGTACCATAGAAAAAAAGTTTAAAAACATTGCCTTTGATGTATTTACTATACTTTACTTCAGGTCCACCATGGTCGAGGTTGAGGTGCGAAAAAGTGGGGAAATACTACCCCTAGATGGCCGAAAATGACCCTTAAAGTACAATTTATCATCGTTACATCACCATTATAGTCAAGATGAAGCACCAACAAATTTATCATGATCTTTTATCAGCCAATTTCAGCAATCATAGATACTTAATTAATCTCTGTAATGTAGCATAGAAAAAATAAATAGGTTCCAGCCCATTGCCATGCAGGCCTGTTGCCACCCGGCCTTTTGCCACCCGGCCCGTTGCCACCCGGCCTTTTGATGTATTGTATTTACTTTACTTTCCCTACTTCATGTGCTAAAAATCAATCTTTTCTCATACTTTTCAAATTACTGTACTCTGGTTGTACAGCACTCTTTTGTTATCCTTGGTCATTTATGCAGTTCATTTCAAATATTTATATGTATTTTCTTGACATATGAAATTTCATTGCGGTCAAAATGTGAGGGGGACCAACACCCTCCCTTACAAATATGTGTGGGGACGTGTCCCTCGCCTGATCATGATCTGCGCCCATGAAAACAACATACAGATGCAAGCAATTACCCAGTCAGTACTAATCTATCCTTAATTAAATAAACACATGTTAGCAATCAGCAGTTAAACCTAAATTATTGTACAATCCTGTCATGAATAAATGTTACTCTAATATCCATCTCATACAAACTAGAAAGAATTTTGAGAGTGCATACCTCCGCCCACAGCATAATTCTCCTCTGTTAAAAATTTCCCACGCATATTGACCCCATGAAAAAAAAAATGTTTTTGATATATTGGTTTGGGAACATTCCTCTTTAAATGGTCCTACATCCACACATCTGCGTGCAGGTGTAATTTGTAATAGTAGACCCACCTATGTCTAGCTTATGGCGTTATTGCTTTGAATTTTGAATATGTGAATTCTCATTGGCATCGGAGAGAGTAGACTATGATTTAGTTCAGTTTTTGGCAATCCTGTTCGGCTAATTGTGTTTTTTTCTTTTCTCTTCCAGATTGTTGGTCATGGAATATTGTGGCCAAGTCTGAAATTTTTTTAATGAAAACTATGCACTGTGCTGTTATATAAAGTTTTTCGTTGATTGTGGCCTTGACCTTTGACACTGACCCTTCAAAATTTAATCACCTTTAGATTGTTGGTCATAGAACAATGTGATTAAGGTTGACGAATTGTTGATAAAAACTGTGATCAGCAGGCTGTTCACAGGCTTGTATTACATATATACAGTATTATCATTTAAAAGACAGCGATGATCCTAATCTTTTAATCATGCACTCAAGACTTACTAGTTTGCCTAAGCCACTCGTTTGCTGCTCTTTTCTTTTGTGTTTTATTGTTGTAATCTGTATATTTGTCTTTGGTTTTTGTGTGACTGTACTATTGTGATGCATGTTGTTCCTGAAAAATGACCAATTTTATGCCTACCATTGTTTTTCTGAATTAGTGAGGCTTGGCGTGCGTTTCATAACCGCAAGTGAAAGGCGCAATATAAATACCCAGTACCAGCAATTAGTATAGTTGCTTATCTACAAACTGGATGAAATTATCATATTTAGGCTACAATAAGGCACTCAAAAACTATCTTTCGGGCTTGCAGGCTCTCATTAATTTTAATTTTCATCCATTAATCCAACTTTCATATAATTAGTTTTTCCCTAGTGATATGATACATATGATAATATTGATAATATTAATTAATTATCAAAAGAATTATGTATAAGTTTTCATTGGTTGTCTTGCAGTTAATTACTCACTATTAATCCTGTTGGACCAGGCGCTCCTCGCTCACCAACCTGACCTGGTTGTCCGGGATCACCAATCACACCCTAAAAAGTTACCATTATATTTTTGTCACAAAAACAATTTAGTTATTACTAGATAATACTTGATGATTAAGCAGGTGGAAAATAGGTGGTTATGTTCCTTTGCCCCAGTTTTTAAATATTAAAAAGCTTTATCTCATTAACAGCCCCTGAGTTTTCAACAAATATACTTTTTGTGTCTTAGAAAATTCAGTTGTATAACTGGCTTTTTTATTTGCATATAAATACTTTTGGTAAGTGGAAAAGCTTCTATATCATTTTTTGCATACCCTGTTTCAAGCTCCGTCTGTGTTCAGATATGAATTTTGAGCTGATTTGAATAACCCTCACAAGAATGGACCTTGTACAATTTTGTATCTTTTACATGTCAGTTAAAGCTAAAACTGTCTGCTGTGGGTACCAAATACCAGCCAAAATTCCCAATTACGTTTCGAAAGATGACGAGAAATTTATCTTTTTAATCAATATCCAATGTACAAACCACAATTCCTTTTGGACCCTGTTGACCAGTTTTGCCCCTCCATCCTTTGTCACCCTTCAGCCCATTCTGTCCAAACGGCCCTTGGATGCCACGATCTCCATTTTTACCCTAATGTGAAGAAAATCAGATTGTACATGCTAATTTGTTTGATTGTACATAATATGTGTCTGCTGTCATTAGTTTTACTTGGTTCACATTAAAAATATATTTATTACAACTATTTTATAGCATTCATGTAGTGCACATATCCCTCAAGGCGATTTTTGCTGGTCATTAGATGAATTCTTATTTTATAATTAAATAATCCTCAATACAGCTTGACACTCTAAATAGAAATTGCCCTGGTAATTCCTGTATTAAAGGACAAGGGTGACCCCAATGACATTCTGTTTTCATTCCATTTCTCTGCTCGGTGCCTTTACAGAATTCTAGGAAAACCAATGTACAAACACACTCTAGCATGTTTTTTTTTTATTTCTTGCAATATTTGATTGATATTTGATTGATTTCTTTCGACGGAAACATTTGACCACTCACACTATTGTAATGTACTGACAAAATTGCACCTGCATTGGGTAAACGCTAATTTGGGGCTGATTTGGGATCAAATTTTAAAAATGTTTCCAACAAAGCCGAAAAATAAAGGGGGGTCCGGGGATTCTCCTCCGGGAAAATTATGATTCCCGGATGGCGAGAAATGAGCTTTCCCAACTTTTGAAATGCCTTCAAAATTCAAGTTTTCCCTCTCTTGAAAAGGATCCCATGAATCGATGAACCCTAAAGAGAAATGGGTAGTCCAGGAAAATTCTTATTTCTTGATGGCGGGAAATGAGCTCTCCTGACTTCTGATGTGTCTTTTAATGACTTTTACAACTTCCTCAAAATTTAAGATTTTCCTCTTGAAAATGGTCAGGTAAATTTTTTTCATTCTTGTTACAGTAAATATGCCTATTATCTATTATGTGTGTATACATACAGAAAAAAAAATTGAGTAGTATACATATTTTTTCGCATGAATTGATGAACCCCAAAAAGAAAGGGAGGTTGGGAAAATGTTGACACCTAGATGGCGGGAAATGAGCTTTCACGACTTCTGATTTTTCCATTGTAAAAATAAACAATTTCAGCTCACAGGTCCTGAAAAGGTAGGTCTAGGATTATTTTTGTTTGTCTTTGGATATTTTTTTATTTTCATTTTTTGCCCAAGGGGGGGGGGGAGAGGGGTAGTCAGGGCATCCTAACCCTCCTTACATCCGCCAATGCTAGCACACATTCCGAGTACCCATTGCATTAAGCTCAAAACATCAGCAATCATTAGCATGTCTTAGAAATCGATCAGGTAAAAATAAATATACACCTTGGCACAAGCCATGGTATAAGCTCGGTCTATCATACTGGGCTATAGCCTAGCCCTACAGGCCTAGCCTATGATGAGAGATAGACCTAGGTTCAGGTTTAGTTTAGTTAGCTAGAACCACCCTCTCTCTCTCGAATCCGGGTCGGATCAATATGGCTATTCTTTCGCAATGCCATAGTGCATTAAAGATGTGTATTAAGGCAAAATCATAGACCAAAGAGTTTCCCCTTAAGAGCCGAATAAAGGAAGTATATATATATATATATATGCTTATGAGACTTAAAAATACTAACCATAATTCCAGGGAGTCCTGGATCGCCACTGATGCCTTGAGTGCCACTTGGTCCCTAGAAGGTTAAAAACATTTTTTTATAAATAAATTTTTCAGGGTTTCTTGATAATAATTCCAAGTTGGAATTGTCAATAGTGAATTAATAATTCAAATTTAAAAAAAACCCTTTATATTAAAAATATAAAAAACTTTTTCAATAACTTTTTTTTTCATTTTCATTAAGTGCACAACACTATTAACAAGGCCGAATGATCCGCTTGAGTCGGCTCTGTCGGCAGTTGCAACCAGAAAGTATATAAATAACATTACTTCTGATCAGCAAAAAGACACAGGAATAAATAAAGAAGTCTGTAACTTCGTTCCCAGTATTGATCTACAAAGAGCTAATTGTACAAGCAAATGCTTCCAAGTCTGAATTAGGAGCATATTTTAGTAGAACACTGATGGACACTGAAACGTGAAGCCACGGAATGCGCATGCGTCAACCATAAGCAGTTTTCAAAAAATCGTCTACTATTTTGGAATAAAATTTAATAAATCAAGGCAATCCAAAAATAATTCATAAATGCTGTATAATTATGTATTTTGAAATATTTAATTTACTGATTTATCCATATTTTATTCGACATTTTTATTCAATTATTTCAATTATTAGTTTCATGTTGCTGTATATAAGTATTTTGATATTGTGTTCTCACATTGTTTTCCTCTTTCGAACTTGTTGAAAATGATCATATGAAAAGGGGCTCTTAGCGGCATTTGGCTTAGAGAAACATATTGGTGATCAAAGGCCATTAGAAATTGTTCAGAAAAAGTATTTACATAAAGCTCCAAAGAGGCTACAAAGAACGTTACTGCGCATGGCAATCCATGACTATACAAAGGTACCGTACATAATTAGCAAACAAGCTGAGCTGAGGTTATATAATGTAAACTGATGATACTGCAAATAATCAATAAGACATGGAAGCTGTGAACATGGTGGAATAGGTAAATTTGGAAGATGGCACTCTGACGAATATTGCCACACTAATACAGATGATCCACGTATGCAAGACTTGCAGAGAATAATCTTGAAGCGGACGTGGCCCCAAATAAAACGACAGTTCTCAGAGCAACTTTAATTTTACCGACAGAGATAGTTACACCTGCCGTCTGATCTACGGAGTTGGAGCAACTACTTATTCCATGTGCAACAAAAAAGAATAGATGGAGAAGATCCATGCTGCTCAGGGGATATAATCAAGTATTAGTATGACGACATAACACAAAGACAGTATTATATAAATATTTGTGAAATCTTCATGCAGCCTTCTTACCAATAGCAAATTGAAACACTGCAGTAAGATGTAGTCCTCAAGAAACCGTGGTCTAAAGTTGCAACAAATGTATTTTTTACCGTATAATGTTCATTCGCTTCTGACTAATGCAGCTACTAGAACATTACAACAATTGTTCAATAATTATT
Organism: Anneissia japonica; assembly: GCF_011630105.1. Classification (NCBI taxonomy): domain Eukaryota; kingdom Metazoa; phylum Echinodermata; class Crinoidea; order Comatulida; family Comatulidae; genus Anneissia; species Anneissia japonica. The sequence continues at coordinate 482,955 of NW_022706987.1, forward strand.
CACATATATCTACAAGAATATGCAAAAATTCCATCTATTATGATTAGTTCAAGGCTGACATATAAAGCCTGCACTGTAGAAAATCAAATTTACTTGCAAAAAACTCACCGATGGACCAATTAGTCCTGGTTTACCCTGCTTGCCTGTTTTACCTGCAATACCCTGTGAAAGACAAAAAAAAACTGTTATAAGAAAGTGTGTATACCTTATCACCATCAAGTAACATAAAGGAAAAAGGTATATCCATAAATGGAGAATATCTCTCAGACCTCAGATATGCAGATGACATTACACTTGTAACCAACTCAGTTGAAAAGATGGAAGATCAGCTGAACATAATAAATGAAGAGAGCAAGAAAGTAGGATTGAAGTTACATAAAAGGAAAGACTAAGTTCATGGTGAATTTTGCCACAGATAAAATGATAAATATAGAAGAAACTTGCATTGAAAAAGTAAACAAGAAATTACCTATAAAAAAACTTCTGTAGCTTATTCAATTTGTGTATACAGCTACTTCCAAATTTATCCTATGTGTAAATTTTGTTATCGTATTTAAGTTTGCTGTTTCAATAAATAAATCTGTAACTGTATTTTCCTATAGATCAATAAATATAGCCCTATGCTTATTTATTAAAGGATAGGCCTTATTTTTTACTGCAATATGCATAATACTGTATATGAATTAAAGATTATTTTTAAAATAAAATTTATGTTAAAATAAAAAAATGATAAAACGAATATGGAATTATCAAAAGGTGGGTCATCTAAGATTCTTCCTGCGGCTGGGTTTGTCTGGGTTGTAATCCCATATGGCAGATTATTAAAGCTGTAACCTAGACTCAAGGCTTGACCACGTTGATAACCTTCAGAGGTTTCATCATCAGCTATTGTCAGTCCACTGTTGGACAAATGTTTCAGGATGTCGATGCCAAATCAATCTTTTTCTCTTGCTGTGTTGTACCATTTCACTCTTTCCCAATAAATATCGATCTCATCTCTTAATCTTTTACGTTGTTTTCCCTTGTTCGTTTTGCCATCCATGGGGTCTGTTTCTGCTTGTTTGTGTCCTGCTACTACCATTATTGTTAATAATACTGTATTAATAATAATAATATTAATTTTAATATTATTTTATTTATTTGTATTCATTCCCCTCCCCCACTAGTTTGGCTAGGCCTTTCTACTACTGCCGCCAGTGTGTAGCTATTTTTTATGGGTCGATAAAACATGGGTACCGTACGATATCTCGATAATAGTTAGCCTAACCCTCTTCAGCGTAAGGTACCATATTTTTCGACATGTGGAATACCCTGCCTCTACTACTTGGCTGGTAGTAGGCCCTAGGTTGTGTCAGTTTCTGTAGTTATTTTTTTGGGATTGTCAATACAAAGGTCTACGTACGTAGGTACGACGATAGAGCCTAATATACTTCTTTTTGCGATAATTTAATTACACTTCCCCCTGAAACACTGATGAACTGGCTGTAAAGATAGCCAAAATAGATGCTTTCGACCTGCTCGAGTTCTCATTATCTTCCATCTATAACATATAGTTTTCCCATCTTTATTTCATACCCTCTTCAGCCACTGTTTGGTTCCTAAGATGATTTTTTGGTAACCACCCTCTTCACAGCCGCTATTTGGTTCCTGAAACGTCTTCACAGCTGCTATTGGTTCCTGAGACGTCTTTTTGGTAACTGCGCATGCTCGACATGGCTCGATAACGTCACTTACACAATGCACATGCTCACTGGCTGTCTAGCATTTCCAAGTGCATGCTCACTGTGTTTTTATAGATAATTCATAGACGTTACTTGATAACTGCGCATGCGCATTGCTTAGTACGAAATTCCCATTTCTTCGGAGTAAAAGCTACTGGAACCTACAGTTTCTTAATGACTATTTCCTCTTGATCGTTACAGCCTAAATGTGCAGCGCGAAAAGTCTAAGTATACTTAGGTCAGACTATCAACTCAAGGCTGACCTAACTGACCTAAATGAAGCTATTGCTGAAAGAATTAATGCGGGTTGGCAACATTTTGGGAGATACAGATATATTTTATGCAATTAGAAGATCCCAATGAGTCTCTGCATAAAAAGTTTTTAACCGATGCATTATTCCCGTACTCACTTATGGCTCACTAACATGGAAACTCACCAACGAAAACAATGACAAGATAAAAGTGACACAGCACACCACGGAAAGAAAAATGCTGAACATAACAGTTTTAGACAGAATACCTTGCAAGGTTATCTTAGAAAGAACAGGAATAAATGATATACTTACCTACATTGCAAAAAAACAAGTGGAAATGGGCTGGTCATTTGGCAAAGTTGCAAGACAATAGCTGGACGTTGAAGGTCACAGAATGATATCCATAGGAGGGGAAAAGGAAAAGGGGACGATCAAAGAGAAGATGGATAGACGACATAAAAGCAAACACTCCAAGGTGGATGTCTGTAGCCAAGGACAGAGAAAGATGGAAAAATTTACAGGAGGGATACGTCCAGCAGTGGAATGACACACCCTGAATTTATTCAAAAAAACGGTATGTAAAGATGTATTGTCCCATGTTAAAAAAATCATACAAACATTTTTTGAAATTAACTTGCCCATTTTGAAGTAACATAAAAGTTATTAAATAGAAATTAGTGTATTTAAAAAATGCCTACCCATCAGTTTACAGCGAAAAATGATAGAAACACTTCCAGTCACTGGAAGTGTTTTATTATTTTAATTATAATTTTTTGGTTTAAAAATCATGGTACACATTTTTTAAATTCAACAATTTTTAGGCACAAGTTAATAATGTGTGTGCTATTGCAATATGAGCAAGTTAACTTCAAAATTATTTTTTACGATTTACTGACATTAGCAAGAGACAATGCATCTTTAAGTATAGACTTATACGAAAATATAAATTTAAATTTGTAGCATTTACCACACGTCCTACTCTCCCACGTGGTCCTCTCCTCCCTTGTGCACCTGTATAACCTTTTGCGCCTTCGTTACCTCTTTCGCCTTTTACGCCACTTGATCCTTTATCGCCCTGCGAAATATAACACGATAATGTTTATTTACTAAATGCGTGTCAGGACGAATTCGATATCACTCATTATCAATAAATATCAATAATAATAATAATAATAATATTTATTCGGCAAAGTAAAAAGTATACATACAATATTCTTGCCAGGAGTAAGTAATAGGCATAAGCCCAAACAGCAAACTACTCTTATTCCATTATCAAAAACAAATACAATGACAAATACAATATAAATATATACAAAAAAGTAAATTCAAAATAAATTGATTTAACTATAACAAAATGAAAAACAGAGATAATTAATAGTTATTATTAGTATTAATATTTTGAGATCAAGTGTTTAATGATCTTATAGTAACATTAAATGGTGGAGATCTTATGCATATTATTAGTATTATTTATTATTATTAATAATAGTAATAATTATATTGTTATTATCATTATTTGCATTATTAACATTATGATTATTATTATGAGTGTTCGTCAATGTCATCATGGTTAATTCTAACGGACTTCTATTTCAGTTTTTATGGGTAGATTGTACTTAAAAGTTATGACACAGAAACAGTTTATTCAACTTCTACTTTTCATTTATTCATCAACTGATCTTAGCTGACTGAGCTAACTAGCAAACACAGTCGACGCTAGCTGGCATAGCTAACGTAGTATTACTTCAAAAACAAAGAAAAACGTCATAAAAACTGACCATCTGTCAAATTTTGGCTGGCAGACTGGAAGCAGCCCGGAAGGTGTGTAATTAAGCCCAACTGATGGGCTTGCCACTTGAGGCCTACGTGGCCTCGTTTGCCAGATAGATCATAAGTTAAAACCATCTGATTCAATGTGAATTTGAAAAATTAGCAAGTTGTTTTGTTTTTAAACTTCATAATTCATTTTACAATATACTGTAAAGAATTGAAGTGAACTTTGGAAGGGCTTTCTTTTTTTGCAAAGTAAAGAGGCGAGGCTTTATTTTTCCAAAATGAATGCTGTGAATTTTGTGAATTTGTACTATAAAACAATAAATGTGGCCACTGCAGCATCAATCTGTATCTTGGAGTGTATTTAACTAGCATTAAATCACCTAAACTACTGTATAAAAAAAGCTTGTTTTTAATTTATTTTGTTTTTTAAATTTCATGTAGTGTATGTACATATCTCGAAAAGAAGCCTATGCTATCTTGAGGCTAATTATCCAAAGTAAAGAGGGAAGCTTCAATTCAAGATGGGCTTTATCTCGAGCTCACTAGGTTTTCAGTTAGAGGTTTTACGGTATGCTTTTTGGTCCCTTTTAGAACAGAACATTTTTTTAGATCGAAGTTCTTCCGCCGATCTTACCTGATTACCTGGCAGTCCTTTGAGTCCCTTGAATCCCTGTCTACCTGGCTTTCCAATCACAGGTGTTCCCTTTATTCCTTTATCCCCCTTTGGTCCTTGAGCACCCTATAATACAAATTAAAAACCTGTAAGAATATCTAACACTGATATACATTATCAATTAACAGTAGAAAAACATCCGCTTTCCATGACTTTTCCTATTCATTTGACTATAGGCACGTCAAATGGCCAAGCTGCTTACGCAAAGCACACTATATGATTATATGATTGTAATGGTGGAACAAGTCTTCTTTCACATAAATTTATAATTTATTGAAAAAAAATGTTGAAGAAAACAAAACAAAATGTTCGTCAACAAGTGAAATGACAGGTAAATTTAAATATTTGCAAAATAAAAGATTTGTAAAATAGGTCCATGGAGTAATAATATTGTTATTCACAACGTATAGCAATCCGCCCCTTGCTTTAGTGCACACGAAACACTTGGTACGCCGGGCCTACGGTATTATAGTCTTTATCCGAGAACACCTGTTCTACCACCAGAATCATAAACTAGTCTGCCGCCTGAACCAACGCCGATATTGTGGCTTTAATTTGCGATGCCCCTGCCTTAACCACTCGGCCAATCAACTCGTTTCTACTATTGATAAAGTTATTTTGTAAATCAAATGAACTTTAACCTTGTTAACTGATTTGAATATGGAAATTCAGCACAGCCACCTTTCTTAATATGCAAATTAGGCCCTTAGATTATTGTACTTGATTTAGGATCTGCCAAATTTGTAGCCACCGTTGTCAAAATAAGCCTACCATATATCAGCTGGATCAGCTTATACACATCTAGATGTGTATAAGAGACAGTATATATATTGCCCAAAACTTGTCATCACATAAATTGTCTTTGCAATATCCAATATCAATGATCTTACTGAGTGTCCGATGTCACCACGGATTCCTTTAATTCCTTTAGCACCTTTACTGCCCTTTATTCCTGGTCTTCCACTTGTTCCCTTTGGTCCACTGGGTCCAGATTTTCCCTGTAGACAATAAATATATTTTGCAATAACTAACAGAGATGCCATGGTCATATCTACTGAATATACTGCAAATCAACACATTTAAATATACTCAGATTAATTAATTTATGTTTATCCAGGATAGAGTTAACTTTATTTTGATTTAAAATGTACTACATCTGAATAATATATTCATGACAAAAATTAGGCTAAGCAATCTAGTCAAATGGTTAAACATATTGCAAGGTTGTATTTTTTTTTTCTTTCTTTTTTTTTTTACTTTTCACATGATGAGGGACCACCTAAGTCAATTTCAATGTACAATAACACAAAATATAGCTGTTTCAGTTACTTTACTATATTAGAGAGAGGATAAAAACAGTGTTTTTGAAAGTTTGAATGCTTTCGACTAGAACTTCAATACCCCCACTTCGCCACTGATACATACACATATATTCATGTTCTGAATAAATTTTATGTCTATTAAGTCGTTGTCATCTCATCGTCGAACCAAATACATACATACATACAGGTACACATACACACATACATACATCACATATATTCAAAATATTTGTTATTAAATAAATTTTTATATATCCTGGAAAAACGTCAACCGCCTATGTTATTATTCTTTGTCATCATTCTACTATATGTTCATTAGGATATACGTGTACGTAGATAGCTAAACGTATACGTAGACATACAGTATTCGAAACCTCTCCATTATATAAATCGCATGAAAGATATTGAGTAATAATGAAGAAAATGACAAATCTCTGCAGCAGGATAACAAAAGTTGTTAAAAGCTGATAATAGTATTTACTAAGTACATTTTTTTTGTTTAAATTTAAAGAGAGTTTTACTAGATTTAATATCAGAATTGAGCAAATTTCAAAACTGTGGACCATGTGGTTTCTCTTTTTAGGGCACAGTAGTACTTTACCTCTTGAATTGCAATCATAAGAAGCTACAGTATATGATATTTAAAAAGATTTATAATTTATTTACAACATTAAACATAATGATATTTATGTTGTCCACTTTGAGCAGTCTATGTTCACAGAACAAGTGCGTGACAGATTCAGTATGTTTCCATGTAATTGCTCGCATTGACTGTTTGAATGTTAATAAATGATTAATTTTCGTTTTTTTTTTTTTAAGGCAAAATTTGACCATGTGCCAAGAGTTTTAGTATATAAAACATGTGTAGAAGCAAGGAAAAAAGATTACCTGCCGGCCTGGTGGTCCTACTTCCCCAGACTGACCTTTAACTCCTTTGGGGCCATCTCTACCAATCAATCCTTTGTTACCAACTTGACCTTTCACTCCCTTTTTACCCTAGAATTTACAATTACATAGGCAAAAGTTATCAACTCTCTGGTAAATGCTTGAAAAAGTTTTTTATATACCAATTTGGATAATAATGTCACATTGAAGTGTAATGTGTATTGTTGTTAACTACAATATCTTTGTATACTCTTAAATACAGTAAATGCTATTATTAGAGATCTTCAACCACATAAATTGACCTTTAATAGAAGTGCTCCCAGAATAGGTGTACCCCTATTTAGGAAATACTAACCAGAAATGTGAAATTGTCTCCTTAATATGGGGTATCTGATACTTAATCATACATTTTTAAAATGTGACATAAGTTAATTACAAATTTAGTTAAATGGACCTATATACAAAACGTGACAAGTTTAACTGTATATTATTAAACCAACATAACTTACATTAATTCCTGCTACAAATAAAACCAATCAATGAATTGTTTACAATATTGCGTTTTCTACTGGATGCTTAGTATGAACATGGACCTATTAATAAGGTCCATGGTATGAACAAATTAACGACTTAGAAATGAGGGTGGACTGAAATCGTGACATGGGTTGATTATAAATTTAGTTCAATTGACGTAACATCAATAAAAACATTATAGAATGACACTATTAAAAAATATTACTCAAAATGAACAAGGTCACACTGACACAGATACCTATACCGACTGAGATCTATTTTAAGGATAAAACAAAATCTGGTTTAATGTTAAATCAGGAGTCTTCAAAACATTTAAATGAAAATTATTTTGAGCTTTAATTGTTGCAGAATAACAATAATAAAAAAAAAGTGTTGTGAATTGTCCCTAACCACTTCACTAGGATGACCCATACACCATTTCAACGAATCGGTAGACATCTTGAAGTGATGACAAACAACCTACTTTAGTGGTGCATAACCAACAAAAATAAGAAATAAGAAAGGCTTTGTGGCTAAATTCTTGTCCTCATGTTATTTAAAAATTCAGAACGGCGCAACAAAATTTTCTTAAAAGACTATTTGAAACCACTATATGAAAATTGAAAAATTGTTTAACCTCTGAAATGAGAAAAAGAAGAGCCTATCTAATTAGTGTATTAAAATATGCCTATACAGTACAGTACAGTAATACTTAATAGCAGTAGTAGTAGATTACTGTACTGTTTCAGTTACCGTATGACTTCAGAGATTTTCCTGTGTTAAAAACATGAATTACTTTACTATAAAACACAACTATATAATAAGAGAAATATGTACAGCATAGGCCTATTCTAATACACTATTAAGATAGGCTCTCATTTTTCCATCTTTATTTTTCAAAGGTCAAAACAAATTTTCAAATTTTTTCAACCATTACATTCTGTTATAGAGTAATGAATTTTGTTAATAGCATGAGGACAAGAATTTACCCTCAAAGCTTATCTTATTTTTGTTCATTACATACCACTGACTTGGGTCGCTTGTCATATTACTTTAAAGTTGTCTACCGATTCGTGGAAAGGCGTGTTATCAAGTATGAAAAGGTATATTATAATTCCCTCTTTTCGAAATAGCGATGTACCCTTCCCTCAATAATGGTGTCCCAAAGAATGGAGTTCTACTGTATATCTTAAAAGTTGGTTCTTTAAAGATACCTGTATATTTGACTTACAATCATTCCTAATTCACCTTTAAGTCCTGCCACTCCGAAGAAGCCACTCTCACCCTGAGTCAGAAAAGAAAGAAAAAAAAAAAAACAGGACCTGTCATTATGAATTGTAATTATGGATTATATTAATTATGGAATTATTGATATATATTAATCATGGATTTGTGTATATAATATTTATTGATATAATACAAAATACGAAATATGTACTTTCACTATTATGGGGGGGGGGGGGGGGGGGGTTGCACCATTGTTACCCTAAGGATAAAGTGCACTAAAATACACACCACATCCACAAACCCACCCACACACACACCTGTAAACCTTATGTCCAGAGGACCTCACTAAAAACAGTCATTGGAGGACCGACCGAGGACCAGCAAAGTATGCCGAGAAACATAAAACACGTTCAGGTTTATGCCATGGACACGGTCACACACATGTGCTCAACACGCTATTTATTTGTGCAACACCACTTAAATAAAAGGTCTGAATCCCGTCATGAAACATATTATTACACAATTTATTTATTTATTTATAAGACAACATTCGCTGGGAGCTATGCTACACGATGTATTAGTTTCTTTTATTCGAACACTGTATTTACATTTCTTTGATTTATTTATGCATATACATATACATATATATATATATATATATATATATATATATATAGCTTTTAAATAAATTGAAAATGCAGAAAATTGTTAATGAAAATTTAATAGACAAGTGAAAGGAAGAGGGCAAGACCCGAGAAGATAAGAGAAACCAATCTGGCAAAAGGCCGAGCAGCAACAGGCCAAGTGGACATGATGCTAGGTCAGGTGGCTAATTATTGCCCAATAATTTCACGAAACTCAATAACACAGGGTGCCACCTCTCTCGCAGGCATTTGACAACTGATTAGACAGCACTACGGTGCAGTGCACATAGCGGACAACATCAAACAGGAACCTGACGAACGACCTGAAGACCTTTTCCAACTATTATTTTCGTTTATCAAAGATTTGCTTCTGGCCCCAGGAACTAACATTAGGCATCATGGCCAGGAGATTATAGAGGAGGAGGAGCTAACTCCTTCATTGGGGTGTCCTGTCTCGTGTTCTTGGCTGTTTATGTTTGTTGTAAATTTTAACGTTTGAGACATATAAATGACATGAAATGTATTCCATAATAATTAAACAAAATTGTGTCCTTCACATTAGAATATTACTCCTGTGCATAGAACATATATTGGCAAACTATTTGGTGAAGCATAGAGATTGTACTTGTATATCTGCATTGTGTTTGTTTCAGGAAATCTGTGGCTGTTAATGTCAGTAGCGGTTCCTAATTGACCCTAGAGAGGAAAGCCTTAGATGAACCTTAGTTCAGGTTTGTTAAACCTCTCTTGGAAACCACATGAAATAGATAAATAATAAAAATGTTTACAATATAAGATGATATTTACCTTCAGACCTGGACTACCTGGCATACCTGGATCTCCTTTAACACCAATTGGACCCTGTGGTTAAACACAAATAAAGTAATATATATTTTTGTTCAGCATACTTTTTTGCAAATTTACAGTAGTTCATCAATTTGCTTGTTTATTTCATTTATCCACACTACCACTACACGAGGTGGACACAGGAGGGGGAGATAGTTACATGCTAACTACTAGTATATTAATAGACAAATTATAGTTATTATAATAGACAAATAAATAAATAATTGGTGGTCTAGTATGCATTAAGAAGAAATATATTTTTAAACGACAGATGGGAGCCCAATACTCATCTGCGTTACCAAATCTTTAAAATGTTGTCTGCTAAATAGATGATCATTTGTCAATGGTTAGTATGATAATTGTTGCTTGCCCACCCTCTTCAGTTGAACAACAAATATAACTTGATTTAGTTGTAGTTAGAACTTCAACTACGTTGTTTATGAATTCTAATTAAAGTTGAAATTTCAACTATGACCAGTTGAAGTTCTAGTTCAAAGTTTGAGTATAATTCGTTTTAAGACTACGGATGCAATTCCCATGGCAATGGTTACTGTTGCAAACTACATTGGGTATTTTTTTGCCTTACCGAACATTTGTGGGAGCAAACCTAAATAGTGGAACAGCTAAGGATACTAATCGTGCACTTTTGTAGGAAAGCATGATAATTCCTACAAACCTCTAAAAATAACGCTATCTAGTAAACCAAAATGGCTGCCAAAATTATTTGATGTTGTCAATATCATACAGCATCTAGCACTGTCAAATATCTTTACCATGTTTCAATATCAGAGAGTATTGAGTAATCATTGGATATCAGATGGCCACCACCTGATTATTCGACAGCTCTTAGCACTTTAAACATATTTTTAATATTACAGCAGATTAAATTTTTGTAATCAACAAACATTATTTCAAATGGCCGTCATAGTGGACCTCAACATGGGCACCATAATTTAAATTTTTGTCAATATCTCGCAAACTAGGTAGTTTCCAAAAATGTAACAATTAGTTTTAACTCATTTCATTCACTTTCCATCCCCTTTTTGTTGCTATACTTGCCCCACACATGTTTACTTGGTAAGCAACTCTGTGTTCTAAATAGCAGCTTTCGTCCATGGGATGTTAGGTATTAATTATATTTGTAAAATTACAATTGGAAACAACAAATGTTTCGAGATTGTGGAAAATATGCTCACAATTATTTAATGAAGATGAGAGAAATACAAGGCTATCTGGGATTGGAGGAAATGCCAGTAAAGTCTTCAGTTTAATTTCAATCTATGCATTGTATTTGTGATAGCTTACATTTTTTATCTCCTAGTCTCAGATTTCCTGATTGAGAATACTGATTCTTGTGCTTGAAAAATGATTGTATGCTAAAAGTAAAAAGCAATAGACCACAAAACCTATATAGACCAATTCAGAAATTATGCCATTGTCTCGCACAACAACAATGTATATCCAAAATTTCATAAAATCCAAAAAGGGAAAGATATCGTAAACTTAGTATTGAAGAATATAAACGCTTTCATTAGTATTTCAACATTTGTGTAGTGTACGTTAAAAAAAGGTCAAATTGAAGTGGGTTAAAGCAAAGATAATAAATAGCAGAAGATAGAGCAGCTTCCCAAAATAGTGGAACATCCGGTCGAAATGCATTGTGGGTACACGGAGAAAAACTTTACTGCATCCGCGTGGCGGCGCTATATAGTAATAATAAAGGCGCCGCTCTGGTTTGTTTGTTTCCTGTAGTTTCTCCACTTAGTATAACGTTCAAATTTTACTGCATTCGCAGGAGGGCGGATATTCCATCGATTTTAATGCAAATACGCGGAACAGCTCATTCTTCTGCTATTTAAGTTCTTTGGTTAAAGACCCATTTTCATGAAAAAACATGACCACAATTACATTCAGATGCTTGCCTTTAAATGATAATAATAATGCAATAAAACTTATAAAGCGCCTATTAAATTTAAAGAATAAGTTGCCACCGGCACTAGGAGAAAAATTGAAAAGCAGCAGAAGAACCCATGAACCGGTTAGTGAAAATTACAAAAAAGTTAGGTTTTAAGTTGAGTAAAAGATAACTGAGGACAAGTGATAATACGAAGATCAGTAGGGAGCAAATCGATACATGGGATCGTTATGTATTAGAATCTGCTCTTTGATGGTCACAAACGGTTAAAATAATGACCAATTTTAATATCAAACCACAATTAAATTGTTGGGAAGATGTATATTAGTTGTTGAGATAGTACCTTCCAATCTGAATGTCTTAGTTCAATTTTGTGACAACACTGATTTGTTTTTCACGACTTAAACACATCTCCATCCCTAAGCCTTGTAATGAGACAACATTATTTCTGGACCTCTTAGGATGTATGAGAGTGCATTTATAAGCATTTCAAAAAAACAATCAAAGACAATCGATAAACTAAATTCTACTGTTAGTAAACCGCATTAATGACTGGTACACTGGCGGTGGATGGCTACAAGAATCTACTGTGTGTAATTGAAGTCTTGTGAAACAGATTGATATTTTTATTTGCTGGAATTAAGCAACCTGCTTTATATTGTTATAACGGCGTTTCAATATTTTGTTTAGGATGGTTTCAACTTTACATTTATTTACCAAATTTTTTTTTTGACTGAATGAAAAATTAAATTGACTTACTTCGGAACCTTTGGGGCCATCTACTCCTTTGTGGCCAACTCCACCTTGTGGCCCAATGACACCTGCAAACCCTTTGTTACCCTTTGACCCTACTAATCCATCTGGCCCTTGCATCCCTGGTGGCCCAATTTGTCCAGATTTTCCAAAATTGCCTTTGCGACCCTATATGAAAATGTAACAGAACAAAATTGAGCAAAAAACTGTGTGCTACCTATTATTATTTAAGCAGAACAAGCGTTATAAAGCATTATGCAAAGCTACTTCACTTTAATGCACTCACGACCGGTACTTTTTTTTTTGCTTAACACAAAATGTAAAAAAGATAATTAATTATGATCTAATTATATAAAAAGTGATAGATGGGTATAAAGCACAATAATAAAACTGGCGCAAAACCAGCTACCTTATTAACAAAACAATTAAAAATGATTTTTTAATTTTCAATAATTGGCCCAATAACAATAAACAGCGAGAACTTAGAACAGGTAGATAAACACCAACCTTTGGGCACAGCACTAACTAATTTTAATAACTGATTTTGAATATTTAAACACTTAAAATAATTTAATTTTATTCAAATTGATAGGAATTATGGTGGTCAATGCCAATCCACGGAATAATTAGGTATTAATTATCTAAATTACAAATTAGCATAATCACAGAGGTACCATTGGTACGATTGGTTAACTAGCAACTTACTCATTGTAGCTTCCAACTTGGAAATAGCTTGTATTAATAAACCACAAGCAGCGAATGGCAGTGATCTTATTATAACCGGTTTCCTTTAAATTAAACCATTAATGGGAATTGTTTTGTTATTCCTTTCAATGTGGCATGCAAACTGTCAGAGGTTATTATTTTGGGCTCCCAATTTTTAGATGAACATGGGGCTAATTTTAATTGTTCAACTCGTACTCAAACTTTGCATCAAAATGGTCAAATACGGGTGGATCCCCTGCATACCCAGTCAGTCGTTCCAAATTATCCAATAAACTACCAAAAGTGCACTGTTGGTCTATGTCAGGGTTGGCGACGAGTAGCAATTTAGGGTTGGCGACAAGTTGGGCAATTTAGTTGGTAATACTGCCCCCTAGTGTTATCAAAGATTGCGTAAATGTACTGATAATGAATACGACAGACGAACCTGTTACATTGTATCTTCGTACTAAATTATACTGTATCTCATTACTGGCTACCGCACTTGACATCTGAATTGGTAATTAATTGAAAATCGTATTCAATTTAAATATCCATTGGAAAATGAATGACACATTAATCATTAACTGTGATAAAATTTGTTTTGACCCCACCACATTTCTATCTCTTTATTCCACATGGGTGTTTATCGTTGATTCACATTTATAGATCGAGAATCATATATTTATGAAATTTGTAAAAATTACAGAATTTCTGTTTATTCTGATTTTAAACTAAACAAATTTAAATACAATACTTATAAAATCTACAACACAGGCCAATGAACATCCGTGGTGTAATGATAATATGGTAACACGCACACGCACACACACACACACACACACACCCTCTCTTAGCCTAGGCCGGATGACAAAAGCTATCCTATGCCTAAAGCTAGCCTACCTAGCCTAGGCCTATGTTGATTTCAAAAAGGGTGAACATTCACTAAGTTTGAAGGCCAATTTCTGTAAATTCAGCCTTTACAAAAAGTTTTCCTTTTGAAATAGAGTAAAATAACATCTAATGAGCAAGTATACAAAAACTCGAGATCTAAATTCCGTACTGTACTTAGCGAATTTCGGTGGTGGCGCTGTTTGTTTTAATTTCGTCTCCAAATGATATACTGTATGATAGACCAAATAAATGTAGAGTGTATTTGACGTTATTTGAATCTGTTCAACCATGAAGCCTCTGTGGTCCAATGGTTATGACGCTCACATTGACAGCAGATCGTAGGTTGGAATCCTGTCACAGGCATTTTATTACAAAATTTATTTATTTATAGGACAACATTCATCGAGACCTATGGTACACAATGAATCATCATGTCCTTTTTTCAAACATACATACATACATACATGTAGCGTAAGGCGTAGCAATGGCTAGGCCTAAGGTTTCAGGCGTTGCCTGAAATGATCGTTCTCGAAAGTATCGTCATATTT